>NC_092150.1:70761628-70821628 GCF_045791955.1 Oncorhynchus clarkii lewisi | reverse complement strand
GGCGTTAAAATCATAATCGGTCGACCTCTAGTGTGGAGGTTTCATTGTGTGTGTGTGTGGCGGTTTCAGTGTGTGTGTGTGTGTGTGTGGAGGTTTCAGTGTGTGTGTGTGTGTGTGTGTGGAGGTTTCAGTGTGTGTGTGGAGGTTTCAGTGTGTGTGTGTGGAGGTTTCAGTGTGTGTGTGGAGGTTTCAGTGTGTGTGTGGAGGTTTCAGTGTGTGTGTGGAGGTTTCAGTGTGTGTGTGGAGGTTTCAGTGTGTGTGTGTGTGTGTGGAGGTTTCAGTGTGTGTGTGTGTGTGTGTGTGTGGAGGTTTCAGTGTGTGTGTGTGTGTGTGGAGGTTTCATTGTGTGTGTGTGGAGGTTTCAGTGTGTGTGTGTGTGGAGGTTTCAGTGTGTGTGTGTGCGGAGGTTTCAGTGTGTGTGTGTGTGTGTGTGGAGGTTTCAGTGTGTGTGTGTGTGGAGGTTTCAGTGTGTGTGTGTGGAGGTTTCAGTGTGTGTGTGTGTGTGTGTGTGTGTGTGGAGGTTTCAGTGTGTGTGTGTGTGTGTGGAGGTTTCAGTGTGTGTGTGTGTGTGTGGAGGTTTCAGTGTGTGTGTGTGTGTGTGTGTGGAGGTTTCAGTGTGTGTGTGTGTGTGTGGAGGTTTCAGTGTGTGTGTGTGTGTGTGTGTGTGTGTGGAGGTTTCAGTGTGTGTGTGGAGGTTTCAGTGTGTGTGGAGGTTTCATTGTGTGTGTGTGTGTGTATGTGGAGGTTTCAGTGTGTGTGTGGAGGTTTCAGTGTGTGTGTGTGTGTGTGTGGAGGTTTCTGTGTGTGTGTGGAGGTTTCTGTGTGTGTGTGGAGGTTTCATTGTGTGTGTGTGTGTGGTTTCATTGTGTGTGTTCCTAGAGTAGTGATATTGAGTCTTACTCTTTTTCTTGCTCTCTCTCTCCTTCCCCCTCTCCCTCCCTCTCTCTAGATCACGGTGTGGAAGAGGTACAGTGATTTCCGGAAACTTCATCACGACCTCTGGCAGCTACACAGGAATCTCTTCAGCCAATCAGAGCTCTTCCCACCCTTCGCCAAGGCCAAAGTGTTTGGTAAGGTGCCGCTATTAACATATTATCTGACGTGTGTGCGCGCATGTGTGTAAAATATGTAATATTATAAATATGTAATAACATATTACATGACGTGTGTAATAAACAGTTTAATTACATGACGTGATGTGTGTGTAATAAAGTGTAATAAACCCAGTGTAATAAGTGTGCGTGTGTGTGTAGGTCGTTTTGATGAGACGGTGATTGAGGAGAGGAGGCAGTGCTCAGAAGATCTGCTCCAGTTCTCTGCTAACATCCCAGCCCTCTACAGCAGCCAGCACATCCAGGACTTCTTCAAGGTACACACACCACACACACACTCATCATATATGCTGCTGCTACTCTGTTTATCATATACCCTGATGCGTGGTCACCTTACCCCTATACACATCTATTTCTATTGATCCAGTATCCCTGCACATGGTAGTGGAACTGACCCTGTATATAGAATGCTTACTTTTTTGTGTTCTTATTTTTATATCTGGTGTGTTTTTGTTCTACCTTGTTAGTTGTAGTATTACATTGTTATTGATTACTGCATTGTTGTGGTTAGAGCTTGGAAAAAAAGGCATTTCACGGCACTGAAACACATGAACACACACATACAAACCTCCTTCAAGGTATTGGTCCACCTAGCATCACGTTGCTAATAAACATCTGTCCCTGACTCCTCATATGCTCACTGTCCAATTGGCTCCCTCTCTGATTGGTTGTTGGTGTGTTTCAGGGAGGGGAGGTCAGCGACGGCTCAGAGCTTATTGGACCGGCTGAACCCTTCTTGGACTTCCTGGCTGACAGCCTATCAGACTGCGGCTCTGAAGGTAGGGCGGGACCTGAGGAGTATTCATTACAGTTTCATCCCAGTTTAACCTCATATTTGAGGGAAAAGGACACCTACCCTCGTATCACTCATTGTTGGTGTCTGTGTGTTTCTCTCCCCAGTTCAGAGGGATCTCGGTGGAGCAGATGATTTGACCATTACCAGTCAGTCTGAATATGGAGGTAAAAACAATTTTGTGTGTGTTTCTACATACGTTGTCTGTGTGTGTCTACCCTCCTGTATTTGTGTGTTGTCTGTACTGATGTCTATCTATGTGTCCCCTCCCCAGGTCCGTCCAGTGACAGTGACCTGACCTCCCTGGCCATAGACATAGACTCTTTGGCCGAGCTGGACGATGGCATGGCCTCAGGCCGTAGCTCGCCCAACCAGCCACTGGGAGGCTCCAGCACCATCACCAGTACCCGCAGCAGCCCCTCTCTGCCCCCCCTGTATGACTACCAGCAGCACCGCCATCAGCAGCACACCTCGAATCCAGCCCCCTGCTCCCCAGCCCCCGAGGTCAGCCGAACCAGCAGGACAGCGCTGTTCCCCTCCAGTCTGAGGAGAGGTAACGCTAAGGAAACCAAGAGAGACTACCTGGACAGGGCTAGTGAACACATCCGATTGGCCGTGCAGAAGGAAGCAGAGCAGGACTACCAATCAGCGTTCTCCTACTACAGGAGCGGGGTGGATTTGCTTCTGCAAGGGGTGCAAGGTAAGGTACCCTGGAGGGAAACACTAGGTACTTTGTTGAGGAGACAATATGTTTGTTTGTTTGTTGTGCTGTGTTAATGGGTCCTGTTGAGAGGAAGCGATGGCCAGCCATTTGTCACTAATGACTGTTATTAACTCAACACCCCTTAAAACGTCAATTACAGCTCTTAGTCCAGACACACACTGCTACACTCCACAATACCTCTCACACTCTCTCGTTTTCTCTCTCCCTTTCTTTCTTGTCTTCGCTCTTGCTCGTACTCATACAAACACTTGCACCCCTAAACGAGTTCTGCCCGTTTAGGGGGAAATGGTGTATTGGTGCAAATGCAGCACGTGATTTAAAAAAAAAATAATTTGATATTTTGTTTAATTAGGCAAGTCAGTTAAGAACAAATTCTTATTTTCAATGACGGCCTAGGAACAGTGGGTTAACTGCCTTGTTCAGGGGCAGAACGACAGATTTTTACCTTGTCAGCTCGGGGATTCAATTTTGCAACATTTCGGTTACTAAGTCCAACGCTCTAACCACTAGGCTACCTGCCGCCCCAATTTGATTGATTGGCTTTGC
Organism: Oncorhynchus clarkii lewisi; assembly: GCF_045791955.1. Lineage (NCBI taxonomy): Eukaryota > Metazoa > Chordata > Actinopteri > Salmoniformes > Salmonidae > Oncorhynchus > Oncorhynchus clarkii. Next base: position 70,818,453 of record NC_092150.1, on the reverse strand, counting down.
AATCTGAATTGACTGGTTCTAAGTGTTTGTATCTTACATAATTCTCCTTCCCTCCATCTCCCCCTCTCCTCTCTCTCCAGGCGAGCCCAGCCCTACGAGGCGGGAGGCTGTGAAGAGAAGGACGGCTGAGTATCTGATGCGTGCTGAGCAGATATCCAATCAGCATCTGAGAAACAGCATGGGTCAAGGGTCAACACAGACCGTGGTCAGTGGCTACAAACAATCTCATTGGCTCACTGATGCACCCGTATAATCATTATTGTAAAAGACAACATTTCTTCTCAGTGACTTGCCTGGCTTTGTATAAGGTTATATAAAATCAATCTTATGTCCATCTATCTCAGGCCATGGGGGCGCAATGCTCTACCGCCACCTGCAGAGGGGGTCAGCAGAGTCCAGCCGAGGAGCTCAGGGCCTACATGGTGCTGGGGGTCATCGATAAGGTCAGTCTGGGGGAAGGATGGGTTGAAGGGCAGTCATATAGACTGTTTGTTTTAGGTTGGTGCAGATGGAAGGGAAGCCACTTTAGACTATAGAGAAGCATCCTGTGGGCAGTTATCATCGGTTCGAAGTGGTTTCCTCATCTCCTTTCCTGGATCTAAGTAGAAAGACTACTGTGTTACCCTGTTTTCACCTATCCATGTCTTTTTTTAAATCGGCTAGGATCAAGGAAAGGAGACGAGGAAAGGAAACCAGTGTGTGTGTGTCGGGGTGCCACAAGGTCAGTTTAGGTTACTGGTCCTCTCAAACAGCTGCTGGCAAAGTGACTCCAGCACTGGAGCATGAAATGACTTGGCAGGCAGAGCGGACATCGCACAACACAGAATCAATGGAGCTCAGCACAGGCCAGAGCCACAGCTCTATACACAACCAAACACATATCAAATGGACACAGTGTAACACACGTGTTAGTGAGGCCCTACACACAACTAAAACCATACAATGTTTGCACACAACTCAGCAACACAACTAAACACCTGCGGGTATTTGCTCCCTTATTCTGTGCATATAAAAATGGCGGCCAAAGAAAGACAACAACATTGTTTTTTTCACCTAATGGACAATGACATACACAGCTCTTCTCCTTCTCCTCCCTCCTTCTCTCACTTTTAATTGGGGATAGGGGGACAGATGGAGAGAGCTCCTCACCCCTGCGCCTCCTCTCCTCTCCCCCGTCCCTGATGTTGGTGTGTTAATTATATTAGCGTCCTGGCTAGCACTTTCACTCTGTTTACTCACAACTCCATTCATATCCATTTAGCCTGCACCTGTTTGGGCCCAGCCAGGGTCACAGAGAATAAAATACACACACACACACCCCGCCACATATGCTCCAGCTCTCCCCTGAGAGAGGGAGCAGGAGAGAAATGGAGATGTCAGAGAGAGGAGGAGAAGTGAAGGAGAAAAGAAATGAAGATGTCAGGAAAGAAAGAGCAAGGGGGTGGTGCAGGGAGGTGAAACAGACATGATTTAAGAGGGAGGGAGACAGGGAAGAGATGGCGAGATACTGTAATGTTATTTCTGGATTTGAATGTTGTCTTTCCCCTCAGGTTCTTCTGGTTATGGACAAGAGAACCCAGGAGACCTTTATTTTGAAAGTAAGTCTATGTGGTGAATTAGTAGTCCTACTAGTGTGTGTGTCAGTCCCTAGTATTCAGGCTAGCTGTGTGTGTGTGTGAAAGCCACCATGTATCAAGACTAGCGGTGTGTATGTGAAAGTCACCATGTGCCCTGAGTGTAACGGTGTGTATGTGAGAGTCACCATGTGCCCTGAGTGTAACGGTGTGTATGTGAGTGTCACCATGTGCCCTGAGTGTGACCTGTGTAATTGATTCTAATGGCCGTGTCCCTGTCAGCTCTCCTGCTCTGGGGCGAGACGTGTGCCAGATGCCATCGAACAGCACGCCACAGGCACAGACGACAAACACGCACACACACACACTCTCACTCATTCCTGCACTGAAGTCTAAAATAACTCAGATGTACTGTATATGTCTTAATGAATACAGACACAGGGAGTCTGGTTGGCAGGGCAATGTTTGCACAACCTCAATGCAATGTTTCTCCTTCATCCCTCCTCATGGCCCCTTCCCTCCCTCCCTCAGGGCTTGAGGAAGAGCAGTGACTGTGGGAGACCCAAGCGGACCATCATGCCTCACTCTGTGCCCCACATGGTGCGGCTGAGGAAGTTCATTGTCTCAGAGGACACTGTGTTTCTTCTGCTACATTACGCTGAGGGTATGATACACACTTCTTTTGTCTCCCTCACTCTCTCCATCTTTCATATCTCTTCTCTCCTTTATCTCCCTCCCTTCACTCACTCCCTGCCTGCCTACCCTTGTTGTAGACAGATGTTTGATAGAGTTGGGTGTATGTCACAGGTCATTATTCTGAATACCAGGTGGTGCTGCGCTTCATTAGCTATGCTAACACCTGGGCATCCTTATTTTCCACTCACCAACGTGTGTGTGTGCGTGTGTGAAAGAGACAGACTCTGATAGCAGTTAGAGTAACTGCTATCTTCACACTTGTATAACTTGTGAAAAGACAAATTGATGTTTTAATTTTTTTGTTATGCACCTATTGATTTACCATCATTTAGAAAATGAAATTGTTTTTCATATGGCGTTCAAATATTTGATTGGCTAGCGCAATATTTGATTTGGAAAACTAGATATGATGATATGGTGCATCAAATGGTAGATACAATCCAAGTCTAAGAAAAGCACAGCTGAAACTAGTGCATTACAGTATAGCGAATCTGTCCCACATGGGAAGAGCACACAAACAGCCAGCAAAGTAGTTGAGAGCAGACAGAGGGAGGCAGTGACCTGAGTGACATTCTCCAGTCCAACATGTGGTTGTTTTTCCTCCTAAGTGATCGTGCTGCCCTACTATCATTATCACCGCCCGCAGCATACACCCTATTCAGTCTCATCATACACAACAGATGCTGTCCTACAATCACTCACACCACAGCTGGGTTAGAGAGAGTGTGTGTGTGTGTGTTTGGGGAGGAGTGTGTGCTCGTCTCTGCCTGCCAAGGACAGTTTCTAAATGTTATCATGACCCTTGAGGTAATTGAGTCCCCAAAACAATTAAACTGTTTTCACCACAATGTTGTTTTTTCCTTCTATTTACATTTTGAGCAATCCACCTTCTTACTTTGATCATTAAACAAGTTTCAATTCTCCCCATCTCTTTGTCTTTTCTCTCTCTCTCCCTCTCCTCTGTCCAGGTGGGAAGCTGTGGTCTCACATTGGGAAGTTCCTGCGTAATTCCAGCCCGGAAGACAGCTTCGACATTCCCTTCATTCAGAAAAGCCACACCACGGCAGTTCACTCTGTCCAACATGCTGTTCCCAAGCTGGGCATGGACTCTGGCAGCTCTGGGACTGGGCCTGGAGCTGGGTCTGGTTCTGGATGTGTGCGACAGAGGCAAGGGGAGTCTTCTCTTGTCCTCCCCCAGAAGAGTGCTCTGCCTCCTGGGCTGGCTGACCGCCTTAGGCCCCAGTCGGACTCTGGAGCGACCTCTGAGTTAGAGGAGTGCACCGACAGTTATCTGAATCTCTGTAATGAGTATGAGCAAGAAAAGGTAGAACCAGAAGCTCTAGGAGAGGAGGAGGAGAAGGAGGGAGAGGTGTGTGTGTCGAGAGGACAGGAAGCATCGTCGCTGGATGTCACCGTCACCACGACGACCACTTCCTCCAGGACTCGCTCACTGCTTAGCAACGACAGCCTCTGCTCTCCAATCAGCGCCCAGGAGCTGCGTTTCTTTACTGAGACGGCCGTGGATCACAACAACGGGCGTTGCCAGGACATCGGGCAGGACCACGGCGAGGTGTTCAGCCCCTTGCTCTCCCCCGCCGTTCCCCTCTCGTTGGACCAGTCCAAACGCACCCCCATGGAGTTCTTCCGCATCGATAGTAAGGACAGTGCTAGCGAGGTGACGTGGTGTCCTGACTCAGCCGAGCTGAGGCCCAAACCAGACCCTTCCAAACCGCTCCCCTTCCTGTCCACCTCTGACCTGGGCTCTGAAGTCACAGACCTGTCGGACTTAGTGGAGGAGGTGAAAGGTCATGGAGGTGGGTCTGACCGGTGGGGTCTGGATGGTAGTGACCAGGGCTCTAATGAGTCGGTACCAGTCATCTCCTTTAAAGAGGCAGTGGTGGAGGACGAGGGTCGACCCCCTGACCTCCTGGTCAACCTGCCTGGGGTCATTGGTGGGGAGGGGTTGGTGGGGGTAACTGGGGAAGTGGAGGCCCTACAGGAGGAGCTGGTGTCCTCGGGGGTGTGTCTGGCCCAGGAGGCCAAAGCCTCCCCTAAGTTGATCCAGCCGGACGTCCTGCAGCTCCACCATGAGCTTGAGGAGGGGGAGGAGCTGGCTGTGGGGCGGGCCCTCCCCTCGAGGGACAAACGCACCACCTCTTCCTCTCCCTGCGCCTCCCTGTGGGACGACTGTGGCCTGGCCTTCGGACAAGATGCCAAAATGGCTTCCGGAGCTTCCGTACTCCCGAATAAGGACTTCCTCCCTGCCAGCGCTGTGTCTATAGTCCCGCTCTCTTCCTCCAACACAGACATTCCATTCGCTGACTCACTTAGCTCACTTCCTGAAAGATTAGAAGCCATTTTGAACCCACAGGTACACCCTGACAGTTTGGTACTTAACCCAGATGGGACGATAGCTGGCTCCAACCGCGGTCAGGATGGGACAGGGGCCAGCTCTGGGGCAGAGAGTGCACTAGGCGTTGAGTCTCAGTTCCAGGCCAGTAAGGCTGGTGTGTTTGGTGTGGAGGACATGGTAGAGTCAGATAAGGATGTGTCTCGGCTGTTTGCAGAGCTTGACCAGTTGTCTGCTGTAGCGTCCCAGGCCAGGATTCCAGAGGAGTTTGTGAGGTGCTGGGCGGTGGACATGGTCTCTGCCTTGGACTCACTCCATCAGGAGGGCATCGTCTGTAAGGACCTCAACCCCAACAACATCCTCATCAACAGCAAAGGTTGGAGGTCACGCAGCTCTACTGAAGCAACAGGGCTTTGTGATGGGTGTTTGTATATAGCGTTTATACATCAAAAGTGAACGCCCATCATACGTGTTGTGTAGACCCAGTTATATGCGTTAGGAGAAATATGCAGGCCTCAATCTAATTTCCTCTGTCGACTAGGAGAGGTTATGAAACAAAGTACTAAGTATTTCACACTTTCACACTATTTCATAATTTTCATTATCTTTCACTTTTCCTTCAAAGCTTAAACTACTAAAGTTCTGCCAGATATATTCATATAGATAGGACACGCTACTCATACGCCTATCTGTCTGATACCAGTGGTTTGGAAACTCCCTCCAAAGCATTATCTTTGTTTTACACCGACCCAAGCTTGAATCTCTCTCCTTCCCTTTCTAGTCCCATCATCTCGCTGTACCTTGTTATGGACACTTGTCTAATTATCTGAGTGGCTGTTTTGGTCTCCCTGTGTTCCCCTCTGTGTGTAATTATTGTTCTGAAGTGCTATCAACAGCCTAGTAGTAGTGTAGTGCATCAGTCTGGTTAACTCCGGCTGATGCCATCGGCTAGCTAATGGCAACATTAGTCCTAATGATACTGGTAGCCGTTAGCAGCTAAACAGGAGTAATCACTGGGGCCGTGTGCTGCTGGAGTAGCTCTGTTAGAGAGAGAGAGAGGAGGTAAAGAGGTGTGTAAGTGTTCTAGAGGTCAGCTGAGTGGACTGTTGTGTGCAGAGAGAGCGAGGGAGTCAGGGTGACACAAACACTGTTTTTAGAAGTTGGAGACGTGTGTGTGTGTACGTGTTGAGATAAGTTGGAAAGGGTTCTTTTTTGGGTTTGTTGACATGACTCATTTTTCACTCTCTCGCTCCTTCGTTGCTAGGCCATGTTGAGCTGACGTATTTCTGCAGCTGGAGTGACGTGGAGGACTCCTACGACAGGGAGGCCATCTCCAACATGTACAGTGCACCAGGTGAGAGAGAGACACACACACCGCCTCAGTGGACACGTCATAAAACCACGGAAATGGTTCCAATAGTTTTTCCGCTGTTCATTTTTCACATTGTGAATTTGACGAAAAAATACATTTGTGTGTTTGGTGTAGGCTTGCCGTGACGTTGTGATAGCCGTGTAATTCTCTCGGACAAGGTGACTTTCATCAATATATTGGGCTCAATTTACTCACAAAAATGTGCTATGCTAATTATTGATTGAAGTGACCTTGTCCGAGAGAGATTTGCGCACTTGTCAAAACGTCACTCCAGGGTAAGCCTACAAACACAGACCTTATATGAAGTAGTTCTGAAATCACAGAGGCAAAAAAACAATTAACCATTTCGGGGTTTATGACTCATACTGCACTCAATTGTTCAAAAATGTGTGTGTGTGTTTCCAGAGCAGAAGGCCTCAGTAGGTTAGTAGTGAGGCTGTGTAGAGGTTCATGTTATGCAGACACAACTAGGCCACTCTCCCTCCCATCTCCCACAAAGGCCTCATTCATACAGGAGCAAGACCACGTAAACAGTTCACTATGTATGTGGGGCCTCGGGAAAGTGGGTTTAAATGGCAGTAGGGCCAATTCATTCATACGTGTAGATCTACAGATAACACTAGAGGACAATGTTTTGGTGTGCAAGCCTTGAGAGTTCTCATTCAGTGATGTCTTCATTTTTTAAATTTAACCTCTAGGCAAATCAGTTAAGAACAAATTCTAATTTACAAGGCCTACCAGGGAACAGTGGGATGTTCAGGAGCAGAACGACAGATTTTTACCTTGTCAGCTCGGGTATTCGATCCAGCAGCCTTTCGGTTACTGGCCCAATACTCTAACCACTAGGCTACCTGCCGCCTCATAACATGAACAAGTTTTAAACCAACACATTTCCCAGAGAATTAAACCTAGTCACAGATGCACAGAAGGCCAAACTTTTCTGTGAGTATTGATGACACACGATTACTGTCTTCAATAGTTTTGACATATTTTAAACAGATTAAAATGGACAGATTTTTTTTTAATAGATTTAGGATCTGAATGTAGTTCCTGAGGTGTCCTGTAGAGGGTAGTGTGGCGCCAGCCTGTGTTGGCGTGGTGTGACTGACCTCTCCTGTGGCCTGAGCATGCCTGTGGAAGCCCTGGCATGCTGTTTAAAGGCTGACTAAACACACTGCTGTTACACACAAGACTCTACCGCACCTTGTGTGTGTGTGCGTGCGTACGTATGTGCAACACTGATGGCGCATGACGCTGTACTGGAACACCAGACGACGTGCGACACATATAGTTAACATACTGTGTGTGTCGCTTTGGATTAAAGCAAAAATGACAGATGTATATACTTTTATATACTTAAGTTCTCTCTCCTACCCCCTCCTCCCAATCCTTCTTGACCAAACCAAATGTATGACAGAGTGCAATAAGTATGAAAGCAAAGCTCCATCTCTCTCCACTCATGTTATATTCCAGAAGCCCCAGACAGCCAGACAGGCAGACGGGCGGGCAGACGGACAGACAGACAGACAGGCAGGAGGGCAGGCAGGCAGTCCAGAGCAGCAGAACACTGTCCGTGTGTTTAGGCATTATATTGGAGATTGGAACTCGACACCGAGGAACATACACTGAGTATACCAAACATTAAGAACACCTTTCAAATATTGAGTTGCCCCCCCTTTGCCCTCAGAACAGCCTCAATTCGTCAGGGCATTTACCCTACTAGGTGTCAAGCCTTTCACAGGGATGCAGGCCCATGTTGACTTCAATGCTTCCCACAGTTGTCAAGTTGGCTGGATGTCTTTTGGGCGGTGGACCATTCTTGATACACACAGGAAACTGTTGAGCGTGAAAAACCCAGCAGCGTTGCAGTTCTTGACACTAACCGGTGCGCCTGGCACCTACTACCATACCCCGTTTTTGTCTTGCACTTTCCTGCTCTGAATGGCACACACACACACACAATCCATGTGTCAATTGTCTCAAGGCTTCAAAATCCTTCTTCAGTCTATCTTCTCTCCTTCATCTACACTGAGTGAAGTTGATTTAACAGCTGACATCAATAAGGGATCATAGCTTTCACTAGTCAGTCTATGCCATGGAAAGAGAAGGTTTTCTTAATGTTTTGTATGCTCAAGTGTATGTCAAATGATCAAGCCCCAGAGGTCTTCCGGAGAGGCACTAAGGACAGATGAGGGAGGAATAAGCAGGCAGAGGTTAGGGAGTGTGTAGGTCAGCTGTTCGCTGTCCTACTTTAATTTGTGAAAGATATTGGATTATTTTAAAAGGGTGTGGTGACTACCGATTAGCTTCTGCGTAGATGGACTTGTAGGTCCATAATAGGTGTATCTCAGAGCTCAGTGTATCTTGTTTATGTGTCGGTGGTTACTTCCGCATCTGGTTGAGCACTGTTCATTGGGAAGCATGTGGTAGGTGTATTAGCCATGAGGATCCAGCAGAGGGATTCATGCTCTGTCTGTTAGTGTCTGTCTGACTTCTCTATCTCTGCTTTATAGCCTTCACTCTCACTCATTTGCTCTCTAAGTCTCACTTTAACTCGTACTTTTCACTCTCTTTCAATCTCACGCTCTTTTTCCATTCTGTCTTTCATTCTATCTACCTCAATGTCATTCTGTAATCCCCCCCCCCCTCCCACAGATGTACTTACTCCACCCCCTTATGTATTGCTGTTTACCCAGACAGGGTCAGTCCCAGCTATGGTTCATTCCTGATGACAGATTTATGATTGTTTGCCAGAGAGCTTGCAGGGTGCCTGCTGTGACAGGGCGCTGTGTGTGTTTGTGTCAAGAGGGAGAGAGAGAGAGAGACAACATGTTTTCAACACACTCACACCCAAAAACATAGGAGGGGACTGGGAAAGTATTTATTTTATTTTGATCTATTAGTTGTTTATTATCTCTAACTGAGATTAGAACTGATTCTGTAAACACCAGAGTGCTTTTCTGTTATTTAACAAATCACCCAAAATAATATTTTTTCTTTTACATCCCTCCTCCCCATCAAACTAACAGCATGTTATTTAGTGACAATGGTGTTGATAATAATACGCGCATTGTCCCTTATTGTCCGATTCACTTAGATTCCCCTTCTCCCTATTGTATTCAACACCACAGTAAGTACATCTGTGGTTAATGTCAACTGCTTCTACCTGAAGCGTGAGAAGCTCCAGACTCTCCGGTCCTCCTCTCTTCACTTCCTCCTACATCACTTCCCCTTCGAACAATGGCAGTCGGTTAGTTTTGGGGAAGTGGAGAAGAGAGAGGAGAAGAGAGAATGTTCCTCCTGGCCCTAAGAGATGAGAGGAGAGAGTGCTTTTCTTAAACGACTGACCGAGGAAGAGGGAACTCCTTTGCTGTAGAGAAAAGGGAAGTTCTGTTGTGTTCCGTTAGACATCACACCTGGGCTGAAAACACCGTGTGGCTCCACTCACTGTCTCTTAGCTGGCTTGGCCTTCCCTTGACTTCACTCTTTTTGTAAAGATTAGCAGAGGCTCCCATCCCTTTAGATGAAATAAGAAAGACAAGGTGGAAAGGAGCCATTTTTAATGAACTCATGTGTGTATTATAGTCATGTAAAACGGAGGCTTACTGTACGAGTGGGTTTTGTTAGTGACCCACTCTTTCCCCTCTCTCTCTTCCTGCCTTGCTCTGACAGAGCGGTAAGTGTAGCCAGCTCCGCTGTCTTCTCCCTGCAGCTCCTCAGACATTAATCCATTGTGATGACAATTGACCTTGCTGTGAGACGTGTGTGTCCAGTATCCTCCCCCCAAGCTCATACCCACGCAGGTATCACTAGTCTGTTCAATGACGATCTCTTCTCCTTGGCTGTCAAAACGGTGGTCATGGGGAGCCCTGAAGACTGGTTGCTCAGTTGTGTGTGTGTGTGTGTGTGTGTGAGAGAGTGCGTGTGAGCGAGTGCTGGCTGGATGTTCCTTTAAGGGCGGCCAGAGCGAGGAGTATCATAGCCCGAACTGAGGCTCTCTAACCTTGGCTGAAAGGGAACCCCCTGGAGCCTCCTGGAGGAGAGGGAGCTTTGTCTCTCCTCCTCCCCAGCTGAGGAGCCTGGTCGCTGGGCACACACGCTCTGACTCCTGGGCCCCGGCCCCAGGGTTACCAGGCCCCCCTCTGGAGAGAGGAGTGGAGAGAGACACACAAGGGGCCATCTGGTGCCCATTGGAACACACGCACGCACGCACGCACAAACACACACCAACACACAGACAAGACCACTGACACACACATACACCACACACAAATGGCACATGCACCAGTGGCCCCCCCAGCCGACCTGCCTGTCACTCCGGCTGTGTGTCCCTGCTCCCCTAACCTCCTCTGTGGGAGCGAGAGCCAGGGGCCTGGAGAGCCCAGGGAGGAAGAGATGGAACAAGAGGGAGAGGGAGAGGGGGGGGGGGCGAGGCGAGAGGGAGGTGGTGTTAGAGGAAGGACGCACGGCCGACACAACGTTCACCTTGACAGGGTCTTACAGTGTAGGGGGAACATGGAGGTTTGTCTTCAGTAGTAGAACAGAAAGACTAATCAAACAAGAGAGATACAGTATGGAGGTGGGAATTTAATGTTTGTGGATTTGGTTTAGTTTTGCTTTTGCAATTCCAGAAGACCTGCCTGGAAAATAGCATTGAATTGAAAACAATAAAAGATAGGGAAGACAGGACGACAGACCAGTGATGTTTAATACAAGGCAGCTGGAACTAACAGACAGGACGACAGACCAGTGATGTTTAATACAAGGCAGCTGGAACTAACAGACAGGACGACAGACCAGTGATGTTTAATACAAGGCAGCTGGAACTAACAGACAGGACGACAGACCAGTGATGTTTAATACAAGGCAGCTGGAACTAACAGACAGGACGACAGACCAGTGAGGTTTAATACAAGGCAGCTGGAACTAACAGACAGGACGACAGTTCAGTGAGGTTTAATACAAGGCAGCTGGAACTAACAGACAAGACGACAGTTCAGTGAGGTTTAATACAAGGCAGCTGGAACTAACAGACAAGACGACAGTTCAGTGAGGTTTAATACAAGGCAGCTGGAACTAACAGACAAGACGACAGTTCAGTGAGGTTTAATACAAGGAAGCTGGAACTAACATGAGGATGAAATGGAGGGCAGGAGGGAAATGTTGATGAAGGCTTTAAGTGGAAGTGTATTATCATGTATTGTGTCTCTGGACTGGAGAAGTGTGTGCATTTCTGAAGGAGTGTCTGTGGTTGGTACCGTGTGTGTGTGTGTGTTTCTGAGGGTGTGTGTGTGTGTGTTTCTGAGGGTGTGTGTGTGTGTGTTTCTGAGGGTGTGTGTGTGTGTGTTTCTGAGGGTGTGTGTGTGTGTGTTTCTGAGGGTGTGTGTGTGTGTTTCTGAGGGTGTGTGTGTGTGTTTCTGAGGGTGTGTGTGTGTGTTTCTGAGGGTGTGTGTGTGTGTTTCTGAGGGTGTGTGTGCGTGTTTCTGAGGGTGTGTGTGTTTCTGAGGGTGTGTGCGTGTGTGTGTGTGTTTCTGAGGGTGTGTGTGTGTGTGTGTGTCTGAGGGGGTGTGTGTGTGTGTGTCTGAGAGGGGGTGTGTGTGTGTGTCTGAGGGGGTGTGTGTGTGTGTCTGAGGGGGGGTGTGTGTGTGTGTCTGAGGGGGGGTGTGTGTGTGTGTCTGAGGGGGGGTGTGTGTGTGTGTGTGTCTGAGGGGGTGTGTGTGTGTGTGTGTCTGAGGGGGTGTGTGTGTGTGTGTGTCTGAGGGTGTGTGTGTGTGTCTGAGGGTGTGTGTGTGTGTCTGAGGGTGTTTGTGTTTGTGTGTGCGTGTGTTTCTGAGGGCGTGTGTTTGTGTGTGTGTGTTTCTGAGGGTGTTTGTGCGCTTTTCACATTTTTTTTGTGTGTGAGGTCAGGTCATGCAGATGGTGTGAAGTTGCAGCACAGACGGTTTCCTCAATTTGACTGCTTTTTTATTATGCAAATCACCCCTTTACGAGACACACACACACACACATTTGGCTCCTCACTGGTTTGTGTGTGTTTAATATGTTAATTAAATAAAATATTAAGTCATTGTCATTTCATAGTGTTATTATGTGGTATTCTAATTTTGGGATAGTGAATTTAAAGGAATTGCGCTAATCACAAGTCAGACCTGATGTTTTGTCAGCTACATGTCATATTATCGCTTCTCTCTCCTTTGTTGTAGAGGTGGGCGGTATCAGCGAGGAGACTGCAGCGTGTGATTGGTGGAGTTTGGGAGCCATCTTGTTTGAGCTGCTCATAGGCAAGGTAAGAGGACAAATGGCATCAGTGTGGCTGTGTGTTAGATGGATGCCTGTGTGTGTGTGCGGGGGCAGTGAAGACATCTGTGTGGTGGTATATGTTGGCTCTCGCTGGCCATCGCTCTCGCTGTGCCAGGGTGGACATGTGACTATCTCTGTCAGGTGTGTGTGTGGAAGGTGTTTTGTGGTGTCTGTGTGTAGGTGCATCTTGGCTCTTCCCTCCTCTCCCTGGCTGGCTAGCTGTGCCAGGGTGGATGTGGGTGTGTGTATACATACATGCATGCATACATACATACATACATACATACATACATACATGCCTGTGTGTATCTGTTGTTTGTGTGTTTGGAGGTGTCTGTGTGTAGTTGCGTCTTGGCTCCCGTCTCTCCCCCTGGTTCTCGGCTGGTGCCAGGGGCAGCGGTGTGACTTTCTCCCCCAGCCTGGGCTCCATCTGCTGGGGCAGGGGGTCACCTCTCCCTGGGCCCTCTCCTGGCTCTCTGTCCCTGGATCAGGGCTGGGATGGAAGAGCAAGCCAGCTCTCATGACTCCTTGGGCTGAGCTGACTGACCTTAGATCAGTATAGAGGTGGGAGAACAGAGCAGATCTCTTGGTAATGTACTGCTGTGGCTGTTCCTGGGTCAGGGGTAGATGAGGACTGGTGAGGAGGGAGATATCACTGTCTTCGAGAACACAGACACACTCGTGACAGGTCCAGAACACTCCTCAAACTTTTAATTGTCCTTATATTTGAATAAATCCTAACTGACTGCCAGTGGCGTAGTTTCATCTGAACGATCTTTAGTTCCCATCACTAGATGAAACAGATGAAACGGACAGCCAGGTTGTAAGTTTGTTTTAACATTGTGAATACATTTACTGGCAGAACTTCAACAAACCCACAGATTTCTCTTTTGAGGATTTTAGTTGAGGTATATTACACACACACACACACACACACAGGCGCTCTTGATCCTTGCACACACACACACACACACACACACACACACACACACACACACACAGGAGCTCTTGATCCTTGCAGGATAAGATTTTGCCCAGGGCGATCTTGACTGTTGCTGGGATCTGAGCCATATCTCCTGCAGCATGTGTTGGAAAAAAGCAACCGATCTAACTGATGAACTAACAGGGTTTTTCCATGCTAATCTCACATGCGCGCGCACACACACACACAAACGACTGTATAAAGGGAAGCACACATACAAATATTTTATACTGAAAAGAATATATAAACAACAGTCAACGGAGTTACAGTTCATATAAGATTATCAGTCCTTTGAAATAAATTCATTAGGCCCTAATCTATGGATTTCCCTTGACTGGGAATATAGATATGCATCTGTTGGTAACAGATACCTTAAAAAAATATATTAAGGTAGGGGCTTAGATCAGAAAACCACTCAGCCATTTGCCTAATGCTGCGCCACGTGTCTTCTTCACATAGTTTTTTTTATTGTGGCCTGTGGAACATAGTCTCACCCCTCTTCAATGGCTGTGCGAAGTTGCTGGATATAGGCGGGAACTGGAACACGCTGTAGTACACGTCAATCCAGAGCATCCCGAACATGCTCAATGGGTGACATGTCTGGTGAATATGCAGGCCATGGAAGAACTGGGTCATTTTTCAGTTTCCAGGAATTGTGTACAGATCCTTGCGACATGGAGACGTGCATTATCATGCTGAAACATGAAGTGATGGTGGAGGATGAATGGCACGACAATGGGCCTCAGGATCTCGTCGCGGTATCTCTGTGCATTCAAACTGCCATCAATAAAATGCAATTGTGTTCATTGTCCGTAGCTTATGCCTGCCCATATCATAGTGCCCCATGAGGGCGGTGGAGTTATGTTCACATCAGCAAACCGCTCGCCCACATGACGCCATACACTGACGGGTCTGCGGTTGTGAGGCCGGTTGGACGTACTGCCAAATTCTCTTATTAAATTATCTGTCAACAGCTCTGGTGGACATTCCTGCAGTCATCATGCCAATTGCACGCCCCCTCAACTTCAGACATCTGTGGCATTGTGTTGTGTGACACAATTGCACATTTTAGAGTGGCCTTTTATTTTACCCAGCACAAGGTACACCTGTGTAATGATCATGCTGTTTAATCAGTTTATTGATATGCCACACCTGTCAGGTGGATGGATTATGCTCACTAACAGGGATGTTAACAAATTTGTGCAATTTGTGCACAACATTTCAGAAATAAGCTTTGTGCTCATGGAACATTTCTGGTCTCTTATTTCAGCTCATAAAACATGGGACCAACACTTGTTGTGGTTATAGTTTTGTTCAGTGTATTTACTTGGCTTGTGTTTTTCAACATTTGGGCTGCGCTGGGCTTTTAAGTAAAATCTCAAGGGCTTGTTGTAACACAGTAATTACGACTACCTGTGGTGTAGGTGCACACACACCCAATTACATTACCACCTGCCTGTTTCCCTTTGTAATGCATGTTTATAGTGACTTCAACAGAATAACTGTCTGTCTGAGTTCCCCCTTCCATCTCTTCCACTAACCTCTCCCCATGTGAAAAACAACCTTTTCCATTAGGTCACAAGGAAGAGCAACAGCCCAGTGAAATCACACTGATATTATCTCTGCTATGATCAGTATTATTTCAGGTGTTTTCTCCCTCTCTCTTGTCTTCTGTTTATCCAGTCAGCTTTTCTCCTGTAGTGGCCTCCACAGGCCTGGGGTCTGTCTCTGTCTGCCTCTGTGGCAGCTTCACACAGACAGTAGCCGACACATGAACAGTTGTAGTGACGGAAACAGATAAATAAACTGTGGTTTGTCTGATGTGTATCTGAGACCGTGGAGGTTGATCCAGGCTGGATAACATTTCACCGTCTGAATGACACCGAGCTAGAATAATATGATCCGACCGGGTGTCAAATAAATGCATGTAATTGTGTGCGCATGTTTTTGATGTGCATAATGTGCGTTTCTCTTCCTCCCCAGTCTCTGCTGCAGTGCCACCCAGCTGGTATCAGTCGCCACACGGCCCTCAACGTCCCTGAGTTTGTATCTGAGGAGGCCATGTCGCTACTGGTGGAGGTCAGTACTCTTCTGTTCTATAATACACATTGTGGCTCCTCCTCCTGTTGACTACTCATCTGTCTATAATACACATTGTGGCGGCTCCTCCTGTTGACTACTCATCACTTCTGTTCTATAATACACATTGTGGCTCCTCCTCCTGTTGACTACTCATCTGTCTATAATACACATTGTGGCGGCTCCTCCTGTTGACTACTCATCACTTCTGTTCTATAATACACATTGTGGCTCCTCCTCCTGTTGACTACTCATCTGTCTATAATACACATTGTGGCGGCTCCTCCTGTTTACTACTCATCTCTTCTGTTCTATAATACACATTGTGGCTCCTCCTCCTGTTGACTACTCATCTGTCTATAATACACATTGTGGCGGCTCCTCGTGTTGACTACTCATCTCTTCTGTTCTATAATACACTTTGTGGCTCCTCCTCCTGTTGACTACTCATCTCTTCTGTTTTAAAATACACATTCTGGCTCCTCCTCCTGTTGACTACTCATCTCTTCTGTTCTATAATATACTTTGTGGCTCCTCCTCCTGTTGACTACTCATCTCTTCTGTTTTAAAATACACATTCTGGCTCCTCCTCCTGTTGACTACTCATCTCTTCTATTCTCCTCTGTACTGATAAGTACTTCATGTACTAAAGTAAACACAGACCTCTCGCACTGTGTATAAATACATCCTATATTTAACGTAGCTCGCACTAGGCTAAAGTTCCCTTGCTAATTCCTCATTCCGATGTTTAATATAAACTGGGTAGCATTCATACTGCTCCTGTCGATCTATCTAATACAGCGTGTGTGATGCGTTATAATAAAAAGTCACAATTGGTACCCCGTAATTGCAAAGACACCATCTAATGACAGTCAGACTGACATTTTGATTGGCTCATGCCCGGGTTTAATAATGGATTACTATGGAATGTCCTATGGTGTGATGATAGGCATGGAGAACAGCCATTACACACATTTTAAAACTGTTGTCTTTATGTCACAAATACATTATCTAATGAATGCATAGATGCTATAATGATTGAGCTGATGAATTACATGGCAGATGTGCGATTTCACACCAATGGGAGCGGAAAATATTTGTATCTCGTATTGTTCTGGCAATTCTCACATAGAAACTTCATTGGGAGGAAGGATGTCTGTAATGCTTTTAACAAAATGCTTTTATGAAATGCTTTTCATGAGTTTAATTTTTTTGAAAATCATGATGACAGTGGCAATTTTTGGCCCTTTTCAGACCTATGCCCTCTGTAAGACCTTATGATCTGTGAACCGTACATGATACAGACAACATCTTGGAGTATAATGACAGCAAGATGTCTGTATCATGTAC
This sequence comes from Oncorhynchus clarkii lewisi, assembly GCF_045791955.1. NCBI lineage: Eukaryota > Metazoa > Chordata > Actinopteri > Salmoniformes > Salmonidae > Oncorhynchus > Oncorhynchus clarkii. The sequence continues at coordinate 70,801,750 of NC_092150.1, read as the reverse complement.
GGTTCACGGATCATAGGGTCTTACAGGAGGTATGTTTCGGTCTGAAAAGGGCCTAAAATGGCTACTTTCATCATTAGAAAAAAAAAAATATATATACACTGCTCAAAAAAATAAAGGGAACACTTAAACAACACAATGTAACTCCAAGTCAATCACACTTCTGTGAAATCAAACTGTCCACTTAGGAAGCAACACTGATTGACAATAAATTTCACATGCTGTTGTGCAAATGGAATTGACAACAGGTGGAAATTATAGGCAATTAGCAAGACACCCCCAATAAAGGAGTGGTTCTGCAGGTGGTGACCACAGACCACTTCTCAGTTCCTATTCTTCCTGGCTGATGTTTTGGTCACTTTTGATTGCTGACGGTGCTTTCACTCTAGTGGTAGCATGAGACGGAGTCTACAACCCACACAAGTGTCTCAGGTAGTGCAGCTCATCCAGGATGGCACATCAATGCGAGCTGTGGCAGGAAGGTTTGCTGTGTCTGTCAGCGTAGTGTCCAGAGCATGGAGGCGCTACCAGGAGACAGGCCAGTACATCAGGAGACGTGGAGGAGGCCGTAGGAGGGCAACAACCCAGCAGCAGGACCGCTACCTCCGCCTTTGTGCAAGGAGGAGAAGGAGTAGCACTGCCAGAGCTCTGCAAAATGACCTCCAGCAGGCCACAAATGTGTATGTGTCTGCTCAAACGGTCAGAAACAGACTCCATGAGGGTGGTATGAGGGCCCGACATCCACAGCCCAACACCGTGCAGGACGTTTGGCATTTGCCAGAGAACACCAAGATTGGCAAATGTGTCACTGGCCCCCTGTGCTCTTCACAGATGAAAGCAGGTTCACACTGAGCACATGTGACAGACATGACAGAGTCTGGAAATGCCGTGGAGAACGTTCTGCTGCCTGCAACATCCTCCAGCATGACCGGTTTGGCAGTGGGTCAGTCATGGTGTGGAGTGGCATTTCTTTGGGGGGCCGCACAGCCCTCCATGTGCTCGCCAGAGGTAGCCTGACTGCCATTAGGTACCGAGATGAGATCCTCAGACCACTTGTGAGACCATATGCTGGTGCGGTTGGCCCTGGGTTCCTCCTAATGCAAGACAGTGCTAGACCTCATGTGGCTGGAGTGTGTCAGCAGTTCCTGCAAGAGGAAGGCATTGATGCTATGGACTGGCCCGCCTGTTCCCCGGACCTGAATCCAATTGAGCACATCTGGGACATCATGTCTCGCGCCATCCACCAACGCCACGTTGCACCACAGACTGTCCAGGAGTTGGCAGATGCTTTAGTCCAGGTCTGGGAGGAGATCTCTCAGGAGACCATCCGCCACCTCATCAGGAGCATGCCCAGGCGTTGTAGGGAGGTCATACAGGCACGTGGAGGCCACACACACTACTGAGCCTAATCTTAACTTGTTTTAAGGACAACACATCAAAGTTGGATCAGCCTGTAGTGTGGTTTTCCACTTTCATTTTGAGTGTGACTCCAAATCCAGACCGCCATGGGTTGCTAAATTTGATTTCCATTGATAATTTGTGTGATTTTGTTGTCAGCACATTCAACTATGTAAAGAAAAAAGTATTTAATAAGAATATTTCATTCATTCAGATCTAGGATGTGTTATTTTAGTGTTCCCTTTATTTTTATGAGCAGTGTATATATATACACACACACACACACAAATGTAAAAAGCATGTCAAACAAGTTTCTATGTGAGTTTTTCCAGAACAATCTAAGATACCAAAAATGTTTTCTGTTCATGCTGGCGTGGAATCAACCAGATGTATATTATGTGTGCATGTTATATGACCTGTTTTAGATCAGGAAAGCTCTCTTCACTGATTTTCACTTTGCTTAGTTTGCTATGCAATCAGTGAGATATCAGCGAAATAGTTTGTCCTCCACCTCTTGAGTGTTAATAGCGCTTGTTTTTATATTTTGTGGGTGTAGCTTCTCCAGTTCAACCCCATAGAGAGGCTGGGGGCGGGGGTGGCAGGAGCAGAGGACATCAAATCACATCCCTTCTTTGGCCGAGTGGACTGGCCCAAATAAGCCCTGTGCATTGTGGGACGGTGGAGGTCAGAAATGAATGCTGTGGGCGGATCGAGCTGCTGACAGGGTGGGCACAAACACACACACACACAGACACAGAGACCCAGACGTGGCCAGTGTCAACAAGTGAACTCTTGTTGGGGAGTTGGACATATCGTCTACACACCCACCATGTTACTCTCACTGACGTTCTCTTTATCCTCACGTTGAGCAGCTTAGACTGTTGAGACATGATGCATGTGGTGCAATAAACTAACTAGTCCTTTTATGGAAGGGTGGTTCACAAAGTCAATTAAACTTTTTCTTATTTCAACAAGACAACCAACGGTCTTCTGACATTTCACAGTCCATATACATTCCCCTGTATTGATAGGTTGCATACTGTTTTCTCCGACCTAAAATTGTAGATGCCCTCCTCTTGGCCGCAGAGCCAAAATGTTGCTGTTTCAAAGCTTAATATCCTGCAATTCTACACTTTGCCTTGGGGCGGACTGAAAATGTTACTGTTTTAAAACTAATATCCTGCAATTCTACACTTTTACTACAATTCTACACATAATTAAACACATTTTGCTGTGGGGCGGTGAGAACATTTTTGACTTTTTAAAGCTAGTTTCCTGCAATTCTACACATTTTGTCATAGCATTAGAACACGGCATAAGCCATTTGAGTGACTCAAACATAACATCTATGGGGCCCCATGCCCTTTTTGACTTTTAGATTCTCCCAGACTGTCTAGTTTTTGTTTTGGTGATTGTTATCTTATTTTAAAACATATAGCTCTTAGCTTTTCTACCTACTTTTATATCTGGTTTTAGTCGTTTCCGTTTACACTGAAAACATTTGATCCTGAAAGTTATTTGAATTTTTGCATATAAAAAAAAACTACATATTTTTGGGAGTGTTGACAACGATTGGCCAATGCTAAATTAATATAGGGGAAACACTGGCATTGTACTCGGGAGATGCATTGTATAACAGTTGCCATGGTTGAACAATGGTTGAATGAAGGGGGAATATTGGTTGGATTATGGTTGAGTAATGTTTTTTTAGGGTTGTCTGAATGGTATAGTCGAAGGTGCGTGTTTTTTTTACCCAGAGAAACCCACTGTACTGTACATCAGTGTTTTTCTGTGCATTTGATAATATATTATATATCATATTTAATGAAAAGACAACTATTATAGATTCAATAATTTATGTTCATGCATTGATCTCGTCATGTCCATTGTCATATAGCCTAAAACTCCCCATCTTGTGTGTTGTCAAGGTAACTTGTAATGTCATTTATATTCATCTGTCTCACACCCAATCCTAATTCTCATTGGTGTCCACTTCTACTCTGACCAATACCTACTACTTTCAATCACTCACTTCTTCTACACAATTTTTTTACAATGAATGTAGAGATCCCATCGGATGACCTAACAGACTCCGCCTATTACAAGTCCCACTGTATGCTGCCTACCTTGTTAAAATGGCAGAACACTGTCATCCCCAATGTAACTCCTGCGCATCACATACTGCCTCCTGCGCATCCCATCGCATACTGCCTGTAACTAACCACAGATCTAGGATCAGCTTACACTAACCTAATATAACCATAAACTTCTCAGAGGAAAAACTGATTATAGACCAGTACTTGGGGACACCTTGATGATTTGAAAATCCCTATTCAAACCTGATTAATTCCTCTATTTTGTTCTGGCTCTCTGGTTAATTGATTGACTAACGACATGGCATGGACCTAGCAGTTAGCCGTACACTTAGTCACTATCCATGTCCTACAATGACCTATTCTCTGAGATGCCAAACACTACCAGTGAGAGATGTATGTGTGCCTGCAATAGTTGGTTTTCTATGTTTCTTACTGTGTCTAGCTATTCTCACTTACACATGTTTTATGTATTAGTCTGTCCTCTCTGGAATACAACTTAATAAACACACATCTGGATCATCTATCAGTGGTGGGATCTGCTTCTTAGGCCTGTATGTGTGGATTTCACTGGGTGTGTGTTTTGTAGTGGACAAGTGGTTTTAGTCAGTGGGTTATCATCTGCCATTTGTACTCAGTTCATGGTGGATCTGCCGGGTGTGTGTTTCTGGGGATACAGTCCCTCTCTCTGATCAGTAGGAGTGATGACACTCCTAAAGAGCTGCTGTCAGTCCTGTTGAGTATCACCCTGACCCTGATAGAAGCCAACACACACACACACACACACACACAAGTAAGGAGTTTTTAGCATTGCCAGTGTATCAGGTTCAGTGACTCTAGTTCCTGGCTGTGCCTTAGTAAGAACTGATTATGGGCTGAATGGCTGGTTAATATCAAGACCTGACTCATTAGTTACACACAGGGTAAGAGGTTCACTCCATCGCACTGACCACTACGTGTGTGTGTGTGTGTGTGTGTGTGTGTGTGTGTGTGTGTGTGTGTGTGTGTGTGAGAGAGAAAGAGACTGTAAAGGAATTATCCACTGCTCACACAAGTCTCAGACTATAGTCCCTTTTCCAGTTGGGACACAATCCACCAAGTGTATCAAGCCTTTCCAGGTTTGATGTCTTCAAAGGAGGGAAATTATGTTCCTTACAGTGCTACATGTCTCACCTTATGGACCTTATTGCTATCCTATGGTGTTTTCATGTTGTACAGCATAGTTTGTTGAACTGTCCTGCCCTTGGAACATTCTAGAATCCTCTCAAAGCCGCCTTGCCCTGGGAACAATGGCTCCTCACACACAAAGGACCCTGATGCCAGTGTGCGTGTGTGCGTGCCACAGGGAAGGACTCATCTAGTCAGGGGCTAGATTAAGAGGACATGCCAAGGTCCTCCCATGATGCAACAGAATGCTATCAGCTCAAGCCTCAGAGCAGAGCGCCACCAAGACCTGCAGGGAGGAGATCAACCTCTGATCCCCAGCAACTTACTGTTCCACTCATCCCTCTCTTCCTCTCTCTCTCTTTGTCTTTCTCTCCCTCTATCCATCTCTCGCTCACTATCTGGCATCCACTGTTCTTCTGTCCTACACCCTGGCATCCTCTCCTTTTTGTATGTAACTCCCTTCTGGTGTCCTCTCTCTCTCTCCCATACACGCATGCAGCCAATTGGCTTGCCCTCTGCGTCATACTGCTGGTGGTCAGGTTTTGTTTTTGTCTTTGGTGGTTTGACTTTCCTCCACAAAGCACAGGAGGACTCCAAATAGCCCAGGGTGGGACACACAGCTGAAGAGTTCTGCCGCTTACGATCCCCGGGCATCTTCTCCAGCTTCTGTCAGAGCCATGATGTTATAATGAAGAGACGCAAAGCTTTTAGTAATAATAATAAAAAAATGAATTTATTTAACTTGTGTAGCGCTATTCATTATTATTCAGAATAATCTCAAAGCATGTTAAAAGCAGCCAGACAACATACCTGCCTTTCTGACAGTCACCTCCTCCAGAAGTCCCTCCTCCGTAGGTACTGGTGCTCCATTGATGAACATTTGGTGATGCTACTGCTGCTGAAAAGTGCACACAAAGTACCCCCATCACCCCATGTACCCCCATCCACCCCATCACACTCACACCGACTTCCACCTCTTGGGATATATGCTACACTGTCAGAGTAGTGATATGAGGAAGGATGCAGGGGCTCTACAGGACTACAATAGAAAGGGTTGAGGTTAGGCACCAAGTGTGTAGTAACAGGTGTTCCACTGCCTCATTCCCCTGTTTCACGATAACAATGACAGGACAGGGTCAAGACTGCAATATTTGGCCCAATCACAGATCTAGGATCAGATAACATGACCTTGATCTTAATTGTTAACTGCACTTCAGGGTAGCATCTTACATTGGGGCACAGGGACATGTTGGGCACGTTGTGACCCTGTGACAATTCCTTAGCCTCGCGGTGTAGATCACTAGTTACTCCCGGAGACAATTTCACAAGGTCAAAGGGAGTTCAGCGTAAACATTACAGGTCATCGTTGTTAGCAATTATAGGAATGTTGGGTGTAGAATACTTTATAGATATATTATTTGACCTTTGAACCTATGATACTTATACAGGCCATACTTTGTAACCCGAAAATATAAATCATACTATTGGTTATTGCATAAGCACACAATTGAATACATTTTTTTCTGAACATTATTGTATTCTACTTTACATGCATACATAGGCCAATTAAAACACACCTTGCAGGACTGCTTTTTTTCAGGTTGTGCATGAGAGAGAACAAGAGACTAACCCTAGGAGATATCTCTGCTCTCTTCAAGCTGAGTTACACCATGGTACTCTGTGAAACGTCCTCTAACTACTCCAGGTAGACCGGGCGGTTTTCTCCCTGAGCGCTGGTTATTCTACCTCACCTTCTGTGTCACATTGAATATGCAGACGGAGGACTTTATATAATACTATATCCATCCGTGAGTCATATGGACTGAGTCAGATGTTAAGGAAGTCTCAACTGGCTCCCAAAACACGTGTCACAAGTAATCTCTCCCCCTAGACCTGAGGTGTCTCCTTTTGTTGTTGTGGCAGTGTGTGTGATGAGTGTGGAGCACTCTCCGGTGTGTTTAGGCATGCCGTTAGCGTCCCAGTAACATAGCATTAGCTTCCCGGTCAACTCAATGGCCCGGCGCTGTCTCAACAGCTTGCTCACGCTCCGATACACACACCTTCTGTGGCTCTGCAGCACCGCTCATTAGTCCTCCTCTCCTCCTTTATCTCCTCTCTCTCTTTCTGCCTCTCTCCTTTCTGCTCTCGCTCCAGGCCAGGGCTGAGGAGGCCGCAGCAGGGCCCGTGTTAGCACTTCCTCCCCCCTCTCTGTGTCATTGTCGCCGGGCACGGCTCAGAGGCACGGGTCCTTGACTTCCAGAGACAGCCAGAATGAGAGAGAGAAAAAGGGAGGCAGACAGAGTGCCATCAGATCACTTTCCCCTCCGTGTCTTGGGCTGTCGCGGGTGCCGCAGGCTTCCTGGAGGGGAATGTGACGCCTGTTAAGGAGCTGCATTCCCAGGAAGGCGGGCTGGGAGCGACACAGCGCTAATCTGTGATTCTCCGAGGGGAACTCTTCCTGGCGCCGAGACGCATTCTGTCACTGCACCGCCGGGGCCCCAGACCACATCTAGGAGGAGAGGAGAGGGGGAAGAAAAGGAGATAGGGTAGTTAAGCTGATGGCACCTCTCAAAAACAAAGGGGGATGGAAGGGGGGATATAGGGAGATAAGTGGGGGAGATGAGGGAGGTTATAAAGGAAGGCAGGTGACATCTTTCGCATTCTGTGCATGGAGGGGGAGGTTAGAGAGGAGGGAGGTGATGAGGGTGTCTGGTGGGTGGGGGAGGAGGTTGGAGGGAGGAGATGAGGGTGTCTGGTGGGTGGGGAAGGAGGTTGAGGGTGTCTGGTGGGTGGGTTAGGAGGTTAGAAGAGAGCGGAAGAGGTTAGAGGCTGGTATAGGCGGGAGTGAGAAAGGTAGAACCTGGGGGAGTTGGGAGGCTGAGCGGAGAGGGCAAGAGTGGGTTGGTGGGGGCGAGTTGCGTCTGTGGGCAGGAGGTGGGGGTTAGAGGGCAGTCGTGAGGGGGTTCTTGAGGGAACACGGAGGTTCCTTGGTGCTCTGACACCTTATGGCATGGCCTGGAGGGAAACAGATGCTGCCAGCCTTGAGTAGGGCACAGATGAGACTGTTTAGAAGGGGAGGACGTGCCTTGTCTTACCAAGGAAGGCGAGAGAGTGTGTGTGATTATAATGCCCTTCAAAAGAAACATGGCTAAAACAAACCACAGTGACATACAGTAGGATTTTTGATGAGGAAATAATCACTTCCCAATATGTACATCTGTTAGCACTTTTTAGAGCATGATGTTGCAAAAGATTGAAGATGTGAGCTTGAGAGAATGAGTCACAAAGGTTATTTAGGTAATAATGAGCCAAAGTTCAGAATTTGAAATGTGATCCCTGCGTTACTTAAGTAGTTTAGGACTGTAGTTTCCAAGCCCACATGCCTACTGTCACTCTCAAAAGCTGCTGTATATTACCGAAGCTGCTCTAAGTATTTCTCTGTAAGTAATACATCCCCTAGTTACCTTCCTCTTCCGAGCCTGAGTGAGTAGCTGAGGTGTGTGTGTGTGTGTGTGTGCGCACGCGCTTGTGTGAATTGTGTCTCACATTAGCCTTTTTCCATTAAAGCAATTTCACCGCCCATTGTATTCCTGAAGAGGACCTGGGAAGTCACTAATGGTGTCTCACACACACACACGCAGACACAGACACACACACCTCTCACGGCATGCTATCATCACCTGTCACCTGATTGCTGTGTAAAACACACACATTAGCATTGAATGAGACACATTATCACTCCTGATTATGTGACGCTAAGAGGTTTCATACAAAAAAAGACCTCACACCTTCCCTCAACAATGCCTGGCGTTACTGAGATAAATGCATGTTCCAGAAAAGCTCTGGCACTCCAGAAGCCTGGAGACTGTGGTAATGGTTTTAATGGCCTCTTGTTATTCACATTCATTACAGGCAATTTTATTATCAACGCTAATATAAATATTGACGTTAACATATCATTGTACATGTCACTATTTAAATAATTCCCGTAAAATAAAACAAAGAATGTAATGCATTGCTATTATATATGTACAGTATGTACAGTTCAAAAGTTTGGACACACCTACTCATTCAAGGGTTTTTTTTTATTTTTGCTATTTTCTACGTTATAGAATCATAGTGAAGACATCAGAACTATGAAATAGCACATTGAATTATGTAGTAACCAAAAAAGTGTTTAACAAATTAAAATATATTTTAGATTCTTCAAATTAGCCACCCTTTGCCTTGATGACAGCTTTGCACACGCTTGGCATTCTCTCAACCAGCTTCACCTGGAATACTTTTCCAACAGTCTTGAAGGAGTTCCATGTATTGAGCACTTGTTGACTGCTTTTCCTTCACTTTGCAGTCCAACGCATCACAAACCATCTCAATTGGGTTTAGGTCTGGTGATTGTGGAGGCCAGGTCATCTGATGCAGCACTCCATCACGCTCCTTCTTGGTCAAATAGCCGTTACACAGTCTGGGGGTGTGTTGGGTCATTGTCCTGTTGAAAAACAAATGATAGTCCCACTAAGCGCAAACCAGATGGGATGGCGTATCACTGCAGAATGCTGTGGTAGCCATGCTGGTTTAGTGTGCCTTGAATTCTAAATAAATCACAGACAGTGTCACCAGCAAAGCACCCCACACCATCACAACTACTCCTCCATGCTTCACAGTGGGAACCACACACGCGGAGATCATCTGTTCACCTACTCTGCGTCTCACAAAGACACAGCGGTTTCTCTTTGCTTATTTGAGCTGTTCTTGCAATAATATAGACTTAGCCCTATTTGGTAAAATACCATCTTCTGTATACCACTTCTGTATACCACCCCTACCTTGAAACGGCACAACTGCATTATTAAATGCATTATCTTTTAACAAGGCACACCTGTTCATTGAAACTCGTTCCTGGTGGCTACCTCATGAAGCTGCTTGATAGAATGCCAAGAGTATGCAAAGCTGTCATCAAGGCAAAGGGTGGCTAATTTGAAGAATATAAAATGTATTTTGATTTCTTTAACACTTTTTTGGTTACTACATAATTCAATATGTGTTATTTCATAGTTTTGATGTCTTCACTATTATTCTACAATGTAGAAAACAGTCAAAATAAAGAAAAACCCTTGAATGAGTAGGTGTCTCCAAACATTTAACTGGTACTGTATATGTATGGCTTAAGGCGTAAGGAAGAACCTAATATAGACAGACACACACACACACCAGTCAGAATGACAGAGGTGACAGCGGGAGGTTGTGCAGGTGGTCTGCTCTTCCCCGTCTTGATGAGAAACAGGAAGTGTCGGACATGTACGCCGGACACGCTGGACACATGCTGGGGTCAGAGGTCGATGTCCTCTCCTCTCTGCCATGTTGTCTTAAGTCCTGCCTTCCTAATGAGGTCCAGTTACATCCGCCATTCCTCGGTCGTTAAAGGGGTGGAGGGGGGACAGGAGGGAAGAGGCTGTCATTGAATCATTTAAAAAATATATTTTTCCTTTTTGTGTGCCCCTCCATCAGATAGAGGAGATCAGACCAGGGGGGGCTCCTTCCTCCTGCGGCTCAGCAGGGTCACTGGGCAGTGGGGCTGGAGGGGTCCAGGTGGTGGGCTGAGGCTGGAGGATCAGAACTGGAACATGGAAGCTCTCCTCTGCTGATATTCCGAGTCACAGGAACTTATTGAATGTAGCTTAATGGCAAAATAGCCTCAGCACGTTGATTGTGGCACGGTGCCTATCATAAGTATTCACCACGCTTGGATTTCTTCACATTGTGTTGTGTAACAAAGTGGGATTCAAATGGATTTAATTGTCATTTTTTTTCAACAATTGACACAAAATACACTGTATTTACTCTGTAATACTCTGTCAAAGATGAATGAAAAACACCAATTTACCTTGATTAGATAAGTATTAACCCCCCTGAGTCAATTCATGCTAGAAACACTTTTGGCAGCGTTTACAGCAGTGAGTCTTCTTGGGTAAATTACTTTAATGCCTTGTTGCATACATGATGCATGTTTTGGAATATTCTGTATATTTGTATTCTTCTTTACAATCTGTAATTTAGGTCATTATTGTGGAGTCACTACAATGTTGTTGATCCATCCTTAGTTTTCTCCCATCACAGCCATTTAACTTTCTTGCTGTTTTAAAATCACCAATGGCCTCATGGTGACGTCCCTGAGCAGTTTCCCTCCTGTCCTGCAGCTCAGTTCAGAAGGACGACTGTATCTTTGATGTGTCTGGGTGGTTTAATACATCATCCACAGCAGAATTATTAACTTAACCATGCTTAAAGAAATATTCACTGTCTGATTTGTTAGAATTACCCATCTAGCAATCATTGCACTTCTTGGTCTTTGTAGTTGAATCTGTGCTTGAAATGCAATACTTGACTGAGGGTCCTTACAAATGTTGTATGTATGGGGGGCAGAGGAAGAGGTAGTCAAATTATGTCAACCCCTATTATTTCACACAGTTATGTGATTTTTATATTACAATTGTACTCCTGAAATGATTTAGGCTTGCCTAAACATTGGGGGTGAATATTTATGATGCCTACTGAATATTGGAGCAGCTCATTCCTGCTGCGCTATAAATACCAAATAGCAAGAAAGTGAGAGAGAAAAACAGAGTACATACATTCACCGGACAGTTTTTTAGGTACACCCATCTAGCACCAGGTCGGACCCCTCTTTGCCGCCTGAACAACGTCAGAAACGTCCATGTTTACGCGATGGCATATCGCCGTTGCTGCATATTGGACGGCTGTACCTCAATTGTCCAGTGTTGGTGGTCGCGTGCCCACTGGAGCAGCTTCTGCTATTCTTTTTAGCTGAAAAGAGTGGAACCCGGTGTGGTCGCCTGCTGCAATAGCCCATCCGTGACAATGTTCGAATTGTGCTTTCTGAGATGCCGTTCTTCACTCTGCCCCATTATTTATCTGTTTACTGCCCCCCTGTTAGCTTGCAATAATTCTTGCTGTTCTCATTCGACCTCTCTCATCAACAAGCTGTTTTCACCCACAGGACTGCTGTTGACTGTAGGTTTTTTGTTTGGCGTACCATTCCCTGTAAACCCTAGACACTGTCGTGTGTGAAAAGCCCAGAAGGCCGTTTTTTTAGATACTGGGTCCGCCGCGTCTATCACCGACGATCATACCTCGCTCAAAGTCGCTTAGGTCACTTGTTTTACACATTCTAACATTCAATCGAACTGTAAATGAATGCCTCGATGCCTGTCTGCCTGCTTTACATAGCAAGCCATGGCTCGTGACTCATTGTTTGTAGGAGCGATCTATTGTCGTGAATGGGGTGGTGTACCTAATGAACTGTAGCCTTCAGAGAGAACGAAACAGGAGAGAGAGAGGGAGAGTACTGGAACTCCTTGGATGTAAATGGTTTTGCTTCCACACCTGTCACCCTGCACACATGCATACAGAGGTCTTTGATAATTACATAATCGCCCGGGAGTACAGAACCATGGAAATGGACATGATGAGTTGTGTTCCGATCCGTGGGTCTCCTCCATCTATTTCCATTATTGTAATGTACTGCTGCTGATGACCTGTACTCACACAATTAGCAGCTACTGAGAGGACTGCCCTCGGAAAGAGACCTGCACTGACACACGCCTTCTGGGAATGTGTGGACGTTTTCATTTGTCTTTTTCTTTATATATTTTTTTTGCATTTTATTTACCTAGAATTTATTCTAAATGTAAATCTATGGTTTGGGAGTAGGCCTAGTTGGTAGGAGGGAAGAGGTGCATACTGTAAATGGTTCCATGGTTTCTTGAGATGTGTATAGTGTAGGCTGTGGGCTCTACCCTGGTCACTCCCTCGCCATGGTTTGCCAGGAAGTGTGATCTGAAATGTTTGTGACTACAGTAGAACATTTTTTATAGTTTAAAAGACTAGTTTCTCAACTCCATACAAAGGATAATATTCTCAAATACTTTTTTAAAGAGCGGCTGAACTTACCGATTCCGCATGTGTTTTTCTGCTGCTCATTAAGAAAAACAAGATTTATGGTTATTGTATTTTATGGTCTCTTGAGGCACGATAGCATTACATATCAACTACTGTTTTCTCAAAATAGTCAGAATTGATCTAACATAAATCAAGATATATGTTTTTAATTTTGACTGTTTGGTGCAGTATTTCTCATGTAAAAAAATGTGCATGAAAAACTATTCTATTACCAGAGTGTCTGTCTGACAGTGTTTCATAGTGAATCGTGTTACAAAACAGGTCGCGGTGGAACACAAGATGCTCGCGAATTGTTTTAAAATGTTGTAACATGATTGTTAGAATGTATGTGCGCATCGTCTTGATTTTACATTTTTGCCAAAAACAGTGGCGGACTCTGGCTGTTATGATTAGATAGAGCCCAATCACCGCAGTTGGATCTCCATGCATGACAACTCTCCCCAGGCATTACCATCCCGTCTTAGTGGGCAAGTGGGCATGATTGTAATCCAAACTCAACCCTCATGTAAATCGTGACGACCTGAGTTAGACAAATCTCACGAAACTCAGTTTTGGAATATACTGACTTTATGACACAAATTATCCTACTTACTTTTTTTTTGTCCATTTTGGCTCTGGAGTAAATGTTTCTGACTAATATTGATGCCACATAGGCTGTTTTCAACCAGAGAAGTATATATTTTTTTGCATTCAGTTGCCCTTAAGGCATATTGTATTGATTATCATGTGAAGTTTCCTCTATTACTTCTAAAGACCAAAGTTTGGAATTTTCTTTTGTGGTCAACTTTCCTTTGAATATTATACTGAACTGCACAACTGATCTGATTTCATTTCTTGCAGCAGGGACGGAATTTAATTAAACATTTTATTTCATTGATGCACAGCAACATTGTTGCTCAACTGAAATAGAGACTTTATTTTGCATTTCCATGTGTGATTAAGAGACAGAGTTCTCTGAGAGTTTGGGATTTGTGGCTTGATTCTGTATGCCAGCTGATTCATTTGTAAATATACATAATTCTTCACATGACACGTGCCCTCAATAGTTTTTCTATTATTGGCGTTGAGTTTAGTGCTGACTGACCGTTGTAGATATTTACAGCAAATGACGAGGCTTGAATCCATCTCTTTCCCTTCTTTATTCTCTTCAATGGCTCTCATCTTCTGAATCTCTTCTCTCTGTGAATGTTTCCTTCCTCTCTTTCTCTTTCTCCCCCTCCTTCTCTGCGTCTGTGATCTTTGGAGAATAGGTTGTTGATTCTGGTCTGGGCCTTGGCTCCTGCTCTCTGGTCTTGGCCACACTTCGATCAGCCTCTGATTGGATCAGGGCTTTTGTGATGGCTGATGGGACAGATTTAAGCCAAGTGGCACACACTGAGCGTGCTCAGTAGCGGGCAGATGGACGCCGAGTGAAAGAGCTGTGATTTCTCATTGTGTCTCTGCGTCTTTAGGGGTGCGTCTCGTACCCCCAAAGCAGATCCAACGTCCAAAAGCACTATTCACAAATCAGTGGTGAGCGCTTTCCCAGTCCAAGGAAACGCCTCTCCAAGATCCCATCCCAACCAGGACTGGACCATGAGGAGTTTAGAGCGGAATGTAGAGGACAACACATACCTGCTCACAGGTATTAATGTCTGGGCTATAGGGATGGGCTCAATTTAAGAAAAGATTTCAAATCCTCATAAATTATAATAATAATATTACTGTAATATAAGTGCAATTTATTTCCAATGAGGATTAAAAAAATATATGCAATGTCCCTAAAGCCTGAACGGATTAAATTGTTAACCTTAACCCTAGTGTAATAGCTCTTTTACAAGTCAAATGAAAGTATCAGTTTAGTCACAGTTGTCTCCAGCTGTTGACAATGATGTCAGAGGTAAGGGAGAGATTTGGGTACCAAAACAGCTGCACAAATGTCTCTTTAAACACACCCAAACCCGCTTTAGCAACATAAAAGGGTTAAACGATTGGGGCTAAAAGTTAAAATATCACAAACCTCTACCCTCTCCAGCAACCTCTGGTCCTGAATAGGATTTACCACATGGGTGAGCATAACGTAGTTTCTACTCGTCTGTGTGTGTGTGTGTGTGTCTGTGTGTGTGTTTTTGCCGATTACTGCAGATTACTTACACCCATGTAAAAACAGGAATTAGTTCCTAATAAGAAGTGCTTAAGGCCTAAAAACGTCAAAGATAATCATTAGGCAGCAAGGGGGAACATCTCCCTGTATCACGCAAGCCCTCCCTGGCCCTCCATCACACATTTAAAATGAGTAAATACCCCACCCCTCCTCTTTCTAGTCCTCCATTCCCTCTGCCCCCCTTTCAAAAACCCCACAAACTGAGCCGTCCGTCGTAGTGCTTAACTGCTCCTCTGATCTGGACATTAGCAAGGGGGCTTTACAGTTTTATTTCAGGGAAAAACCATGCGAAAGGGTTTCAGCCCTAAAACTTGGCATGTGTGAGTATGGGGCCAGGAAGGGTGGACGTTATCCCCTCCCTCCCCTGTCTATGACTTATTTAGAGAGAACCTCCACAACTTTTTGTCTTCTGTAGTGAGGCATGGCGAACAGAGCCACAGCCAGCCAGGAGGCCTCACTGCACAGTGCTGCTGTGCTGCAGTACATAGTACAACTCTACTCTGTGATTTACTTAGAAGGGCCATGGCTAGAGCCAGACCAGGCCGGCAGAAGGCAGATAGATGCCTGAGCACCCTGGCCCAGACACCCAGTTAAAGCTGCCGCTACGGCTAATCTCTAATCTGGAGATTTATTCTCTCTCCCTCTCTTTCTATATCTCTATATCCATCTCCCTCACACTCTCTCACTCCCTCCCTCTGCTTCTCTGTCTCATATCTGTAAATTGACCAATCTGTGAATACCCCCCCCCCCCCCCACACACACACAAACACACATTTGCAGATGGTCACATAATGCAAAATCAGCCAGACAAGACGGCTGATTTTAGTGTTGAGCGCTGGACTTGCTTGCCTATCTCATGGAGGAGGGTTTCCTTGGTGAAGATGCTATATTGTTAGCCGCTAGCTGTTAGCATTGGCGATTTTAGCAAGTAAATCTTAGTGGGGCAAAAAATAGAAAGAAAGTGGGATGCATGCCAGCAAAGCCACAACACTAAACAATACATTAAATGCACTATAACGGTGACAGACGGTGCCTGCTAACTGTTAGGGCCTACATAAAGCTGTCCCAACAGCAGTCCCAACGTCTTACCACTGCTACACCTGGCTACACCTGGCTATCAGCAGAGCCTTGTCTGGCAGTGAAACAGTTCATTCAGCCTAATTTTGGTCTTTAAAAAAAAACATAGCTGATATGGCTGACTTGCTTAAACAAATGTGTTTTATACTGACAATTGAGATGTACAAACTATGATATAAGGGGACGACAAGCGGATAAGAGGCAATCCGTAATTTCGATTAAGACATTAATGAGCAAGCTAGGATGGACGTAGTCAATTTAACTATTTGTTTAGCACTATTGAAATGTACAGGGACAGAATTCAGAACATGGGCTGTTCTTATAGTGTTCTCCCTGTACACCAAGTTAGAACTGTAGGATATGAAAGGGGGAATATAAGCAGGCAATGAAAGCTCTTACAATATTCAACGATTATGATTTGTTACTTTTATTTCTTACTTTAGGTATTTTCTTAAAACTGCATTGTTGGTTCAGGGCTTGTAAGTAAGCATTTCCCTGTAAGGCCTGTTGTATTCGGCGCATGTGACAAATACAATTTGATTTGATTTGATTACATTTCTCTAAAACAGCTTATAGGCTACATGTGCACCACTAAGTCAGAACAGTAGGCAAAATTAAGAGGGGTAAATAGACCAAATTATTAGGGTGAGGCACATGGGCTATTAACATCTTACTACACAACATACACTTATTATTACTTTCTTAGCTTCAATATACATATGTCCCTGGCATATTACATCATTTATGCAGCAGCATACAATAGATTTTTGGACTCACCTTGTTGTGCTGTGCTCACTTGAACAGGAAGGTGGCGCGGCTGTCCTTCGTGGACAAATTTTGTCATCAAAGTCTGGCATTCTCTGGATTTATGGTGCTTTCAAAACAACTGGGAATCTGAAAAAAGCAAGGTTGAATCATGATGACGTCATTGATCTTCAGGTTGTAGCTTTAGAAAGAGGCCAGATTTACAATTCCGAGCTGGATGACCGTTCAAAACGTATTTTCCTAGTCAGAGCTTGTTTATTCCCGACTTCCCAGTTGTCTAGAACTCACTGAAGTCAAGTTTTCGCAGTTCCGAGTTAACAGTTGTTTTGAGTGCGGCACAAATCATGCTTCATTGACAGCATGGCCAATGTTGAATGTTTGTCATTTTAAACTTGGAAAAGAGCCCCTTAATCCCAGATTTGGGACCAACCAGCCACTGTCACTGATTCCTTCCAAACCACTCATTGTTGAATTTGCGATTTCCAACTTGTTTTGTAATGTTTATGTCCAATGGCCGATGAGCACCGATACGTTTTATCTATAATTTCTCTTCATTATTTCTCTTCATATGACAAGAATTTATTTATTTTTTATTTTATTTTATTTTTTAAAAATTTTACCCCTTTTTCTTCCCAATTTCGTAGTAGCTACTATCTTGTCTCATCGCTACAACTCCCGTACGGGCTCGGGAGAGACGAAGGTTGAAAGTCATGCGTCCTCCGATACACAACCAACCAAGCCGCTGCTTCTTTAACACAGCGCACCAACCAAGCCGCTGCTTCTTTAACACAGCGCACATCCAACCCAACCCGGAAGCCAGCCGCACCAATGCGCCGGAGGAAACACCGTGCACCTGGCCACCTTGGCTAGCGTACACTGCGCCCAGCCCGCCACAGGAGTCGCTGGTGCGCGATGAGACAAGGACACCCCTACCGACCAAGCCCTCCCTAACCCGGGCGACGCTAGGCCAATTGTGCGTCGCCCCACGGACCTCCCGGTCGCGGCCGGTTACGACAGAGCCTGGGCGCGAACCCAGGACTCTGATGGCACAGCTGGCGCTGCAGTACAGCGCCCTTAACCACTGCGCCACCCGGGAGGCCCATGACAAGAATTTAAAAGGATTTTCCAGTAGGTTTTTGAATTGATTCATGACTGCTAGCTAAGATTTTGAAAGTATGATGTTGACATGATCAGTCCAGTCAAAGCTAATGTACATACTGTATATTGTGATTTGACATCATTTTATCTGTGGCCAATAACCTTTAGCCTTCTTGGATGGGCACTTCTCATGTAACTCTATGGCAGCACACAAGGGGCTAGAAATTTTAAGTCTACTCTTAGACTTGGCGGTGACGTCGTGTCCCCATGAGTGACAGAACAATGAGCCAATCACCTCACAATGCTCCGTATTTTCTGCTGGCTTGCCCCACCACCACAGAAAGCACTGAGCTAGGCTGAAACACCTGCTTTTGGAGCTGCCTTACTCAATAAATGAAAAAATATAACTTTTTTTGTTTTATATTTTGGGGTAGTTTTTACATTGTTTGCAAACTGATATTTGACACGTATTAATGCCAAAATAATGTGCAAAACTGTCAAGCTGTATAGCATGGAGCCAGTAGCACCAACTGCATTCAGTCCTGAAGATGGAACAAGGCCCAGCCCAAAGAATGAGGGAGAGTGTTTCAATCCAAGGTAATGGACATGAAAGTGTGGTCAGAGTTGAAATGTAAAATGGCTGCCGTTTATCCCTCAGGTAGCATATTGTAGTTGATGGTGATACCCAACTTGAATTCAACATGAAACACTTTGTGACCTGCCAAGTGCTATGTTTGATTTATCATTATTAATAATCATAGAGAATATTTAGTGGCCATGTGGCCCAATTATCCTCCATTTTCACACAAAATATAAGTGTAAAAGATTTTTGCTCCAGTATCAACAAGCGATTGACAAGATAAGATGACTGTTCTAAACAAGGCATGATAAAGACATGATGTGTCGTAATAATTTCTAGGGCCGGCGGACAAAAGGAGCCACTGTTTAACATGCAAATGTATGCGGTGCCCAAGGTTTTCAGACGAGGCAGAAATGTAGTACTTTCTTTTTTGTTTTTGAGGGGTTGGACTTGTTCAATTCATCTTCTTCATGGGCTTCATCAAGGTATCTGGCAAATGACCAGTGACACTAATGTAGTACAGGTCAAGAGAGGAAGGGTCTCACCTAACCCTCCCCCATTCCCCAAAAAAAAATCCCCCCCCCCCCCCCCCCCCCAATTCCACTCCCCCATACTTAGGCCCTCGCTGCAATTACGGCCAATCACAGGGCCTCAATAGGAAGCGACCGGGGCTTGTTTGTGCCTCGGTGGTCATTAAGAGGGGAGGGAAGAAAGGAATTAATGACTTAATTGAGGAGGAGAAAAAGGAAAAATCACACCGACTCTGGGAGCTGGGGAGTGTATGAATGGGGCGCCTAGCTGGAACGCTTCTGGAGCAGGGGATTGTGGGATTGCTGAAGTGTGTCAAGATTTTGGTCGTCCTCCAGAGCAGATGGCGGCTCGGCGTTCACATACCATCCATTCTCGTCTTTGTCAACCCAGCCTGCCTCCTTTTGTTCTTCCCCATCGCTTTGATGCTAAAGTTCATAGAGAGGAAGAAAAAAACAACACAACAACAACACAACTGAAATGTTTGTCTAGTTTACACAAGAGTATAACAGTCTCAAGTTATTTCTCTCTCTCTCACTCTGTCTCTCTCTCCCCTGCCCACTCTTTTTCTCCCTCCTGCTCTCTAAAGTTAGACCAAATCAGAAAGGATGCTTGCTGTCTCCAGTGTTGATGTGGTGGTGTTCTCTAGCTCTGGCCAGGCTTGGCGATGCATCCGTATTCATTCCTCTCTAATGTGGCAGTGGCCTCCTACTGCCAAGCCAAGCCAGCCTCTCCAGCATCACAGCCTGATTATTGTGGATAAACATGCAGGAAGAGATTCTCTCTGGTTTCCTCCTTCTCTCAATCCCCCCATCCATACCAACAGAGATCAGAGTGCCACAGAACCTCTAAGATATCCTGGCTGATTTCAGCCTGATAGAGCTTAATCAAGATGAAAAGTAGACAGCTTGTAGTGGTTTGTTTGTTACTGTACCACCTAGAAAATGTGCTTTTGATCTTTCCAGAACATAATGCAACATCAGTTGAATACTTTCTGCTGTAGTTACACCGAAGTGCGCAGAATCAACAAGGCTCCAAGTCACTTCCCTTTGAGCGTGTAGATGAATTTCCTTTTCATGGTATTTACTGTGCAAGAATTCCTAGACGCAGTTCTTAGTTACCATACTGTATCGCTGTGCGGAGTTGGAAAATGGCTAACACCTTTTCCTTTCTAAATTATATATGCTAATAGTAATGATGTATTAGTAATTCAAATGTGATCCTTTTAGACAACAGCAGTGTTTATTCTCTATTACTCCCTCTGATCATCCACTCCAAAAGAGAGGGGTGCACATGAAAGAGAAGAAAGCGAGGGAAGAGAGGAAAGACGAGTGTCTGTGACACCAACAGAGACCAGCCAACACAACAAAGACACACAGGGAGATTAGCATGACAGAGAATGCTAGCGCTTCACAAATTAATACACAATATGACCCCCCAACCGACCACCGCCCTCAAGGGCCCAATGCAATATGCATCTCCTCTCCATCCTCTTCTCACTAACTCTTCCTCTCTTAACGTTTTTCTTTTCTTTTTCTGTCCAGCTTTTCTTTCTTGTCTCTCTTCTCTCTCCTCTCTTTTTCCCAGCCTCTCTGCTCTTTCTCAGTAGACGTCTGAAGGGCCCTTGAGGGATGGGGAGACGGGGCCTTCCCCAGGGCAGGGGCCACGGTGGAGGGCCAGGAGGAGAGGAGAGGGCCTCTGTCTGGAGGAGGGAAGGATAGATGGATAGATGGATCTCTGTATGAATGTGAGGAGATGGCATAGAGAGAGGGCCCCCCATTGATGGAGTAAGGACCAGGTTGGCAGCACTTGAGAGCCGCACGTCCCTGTCTCACCCGGGTGCTTAAGAGCCCAGCCACACAATTTACATTTGTTTTGTTTTGTCATTTTGGGAGGCATTTACCCAGTCAGTCAAATCATCCAATACCTCTGGGCACTCTGTGGTCAAATTCAGCTCTATTCAATACACATACAATATGTTGTTCAATATATTTGTGTGGAGACTGTTAGTAGGGGTTGCTTTAGTGGTAGTCACTGAGTTTGTTCCAATTAGAGGTTCTTTCCACCATATTTTGGTGTCAACCCCCCTCATTTGGCAGTCAGGGGAGGTAGGATCGCCTAGAGCAACCTCCTCAAGGTGATCCAGAGATCGGGGATATCTTTGAGCCCCCCTGAAGCAAGTACCGTCTGCACAAGGCCGACCGATATGCGAGCGCTGCTGAAAATCCCTCTTCATCAAAGGTACACCCGAATTAGATGCAATTAAGGTGTTTCCAGTTTCTGGCTAAAACAAAAGCTGTGAGATAAAAATGTCACAGTATTACCATTACCCATATAATCATAATCATAACTCCACAGCTTGTCACTCAACAGCACAGGGGTCAAAGCCTGTGAGCCGACCTTTGGGGATAAAGTTACATGGCTTCCACGACAACAGAAAAATATCACGGAGGGGCCATGCGGAATAAAGTAATTTAAATGCTGAAAGCAAAAATAATTTTGATAATGATACCAGTGATCGAGTCTTTTGTTTGATAATGTGGGGGGGGGGGGGGGGGGTGGGGGGTCTTTCTGACAGGAATTAATAGAACTAGGTTATTACAACAGTTTCATCTGTTGGGACTGAATGAATAATAAGTCTCTATGCACTATTCACTATTAGAATAAAACACATGTTGCTACTTGTGGGGGTTGTGTGTAAGTGAACAGGGGTCAGGGAAAGGCTATATTGAGGGGAACCTACAGGCTTTTTCTTCCTATTGTTACGGACGCTCTAACAATGAAGTCCATTTGAACAGTTAATCATATGCTTTACTGCGCAGGCAGGTAAACTCCCGCGATGTGGTCTTATGTGTTTGATTCGACCTATTGGTGAGTCTATTTTGATGCTAATTGTACAGTGGAATAATAATTAGGGTAATGCTACAGAATTGTAGCTTTATTTGAGGTGAATATTTTACACTGCTATTTACGGCTAGATGCGTTTTTCGTCTGCCGGATCTCAGAGCAAAACGTATTATATGTTACTAAATTCCCTGCCACTTCATTTAGTATGTTATGTTATGTTAGGTTACATTATTTGAGTATGATGTGTTAAGTTTGATAAGACAGAATGCTACTTAAGGCAAAAAGGAAAGGAGGGTGGTTGGTCGGGGTGGATGGGTAGGTGTATAACATGAACGTCTAACAACCCAAAGGTTGTGTGTTTGAATCTCACAGACAACATTGGCCAATTAGCAACTTTGCAAGTACTTACTACATTTTAGCTACTTTGCAACTAAACATGTTAGCTAATCCTTCCCCAAACCCTAAACCTAAACTTAACCCTTTAACCTAACTCCAAACCATAACCCTAACCGTAACCCCTAACCCTAATTCGACCCAGTTAACGTTAGCATTAGCCACCTAGTCACCTAGCTAACGTTAGCAACAACATATTGGAATTCGTAAAATGTCATACATATTGCAAATTCGTAGCATATTGTACAAATTGCCATTTTTAACATACGAATTGGAAATGGCAACATACTATACATCCTATGATTTGTATCCTATTGGAATGTAACCTAGCGTAACGGAATATATCATACTCAATGAAGTACATGGATTTTAGTAACATGTAAATGTTCTGCTCAGAGTCCAGGTTGTTTTATTGAATCACTTATTCCCTTGCTGTTTGTACGAGGCTAGGATGTCATGAAGCTAGTCAGGAATGTGCTGTGTTTATTTTGTAAAAGATGTAACATGAAGGGAAATACAATAAAGCAATTTTGGTCTGTCTTTGACTGCAGTACGCGCAGTCTTGAAATTGACTATCCAACAGACATCCAACAGACATCTTTAATCTCCAAGACGACAACCAAAACTCAAATGTCAAAAAGCAAACTCCAAACATTCTGCCGATGCCTTAGCTTACATTTCTCTCTTTGGTGGGTTGGACGATAACAGCTCAAAACAAAGAGGCGTCGTAGTAGAAATGGTTCAGTGCGACGACAAAAGCTCGTGCTGTGTGATTACAGCTGTGGCCGTCATTAACACGAGCCTCTTTAATGTAATTGATGGAGTGGATTCTTATATCAGACCTCAATAGACTGGGCAGGGTCCCCCTGCTTGTTTGGACTCATCTGTATTCACAGGGAGTGTGAGTGTGTGTGTGAGTGTGTGTGTGTGTGTGTGTGTCAGCAGAGAGAGAGACTGTGATAATTACAACTTCACACTCTTTAGACACTTAGAGAAAAGAGCAAAACAAAGCATGGTGATCGGAGTGTGTGTGTTTGTGTGTGGGTGTGTGGGAAGGTGGGAGGGATGCATCTGTGGATTTTTGGAAAGCGCATACTGTAAGTGTGTTTGTGTGAGTGTGTGTCCTTCTGTTCGCGTGCATGTGTGTGTGTGTCTATCCACGAAAGCGAGACTGTTTGCATTCTCTCAAGGATCCTGACCCTTCCAAAATGACACGTTTCCCCCACCCCACCCTCCCCACACATTAGGTGCTTACAAAAGACAGAGCACTAATGCATCATCTAATTGGCCGAGGCTCCTGCTTCTGCCTCTCCCTCCATCACTCTATTAGCTCAGTAATTACCCATATGCCTCGGCGAGGCGGACGTCCAGATAATGGCCGCCTCAAGGGCCCTCGAGCGCGGCAGAGAAGGGCCGCAGCCTGGCGCCGCGGGAACACCACGAGCTCTCCAACTATTTCAGCAGCTACAGCGCCGCCTGGGAAAACACAATGGTAGGAGTTTGGCAACTTCAGCACAAATTGGAGTTTGGTATCCTTAGAGACTGCCTGCCTGTCGACGAGAGATTGGGATCCCGTTCTGTGTGCAGTATCTGTTTTTCTCTGCCTCCTTTTCTCTCTCCCACTCTTTCTCTCACTCTAATGTTCTTCCTAATGCTGTTTACCCTTGCCTTCTGTCTTGTATTCTGTTTTCTCCCTTTAGCACTCTCTTATCCAACTCTCATTTGTTCAATTTCCCTATATTATTCTCTCTCTTTTCTCCTCCCTCCCTATCCTTTTCGGCCTTTTCCCCTTTCTCTTTTTCAATGTCTCTTTGGATGCCAACATCAGGCATAATTCACCAATCTTCAATCTTCAGCCTCTTAATTGAAATCACATAATCTTTACAGAATGGAAGCATCCGCCATCCGATCATCCCCAATTCACTGTTTCTGAAAAGGACAAACAAAGACCTTCTTAAATAATTCCCTGGGTCAGGGCAGCATATAATATGGATTACAGAGTTCATTCTCTGTCTCTCTCTCTCTATCACTCTCTCTCTTTCTCTCTCACTCGCTGTCTCTCTCTCTGTCTCTCTCCCTCTATCACTCTTTCTCTCTCACTCTCTGTCTCACTCTCTCTATCTCTCTCTCTCAATCTGGATATTGTCCCATCCTTCCATCCATCTCTCCAGACTGTCAGCTGACCGGGCCTGGGCTGCATTATCTGTTTTTAAAATCAGATAAATAAATATATAAAGTGCCCAGTGGTAATGCTAATATAAGCCCTGAGAGGGTCTAAGACTCCAGATCCATGGACTTCATCCGGGTTTTGGGAGGCATCTTCTCCCAGCCTTTCAGAGATTTGTGAGATCACTGTCCATCCAGGGGAGGTTCGGCTGAATTATCTTTGCGTATTGTGTTAATCTGTTAGCATGCAGATTGTGGTGGACTAAGGTTCAAGTAGGGAGGGATTAGAGCAGATTGGACCAAAGCTGATGCAGGCAGGCTTCTCAAAAGGCCCTGGTGTTTTGGAGCTGGGTGGGTTTTTGACAGCCTACACGTCAGTCACCACAGGAACCACTGAAGCACACACGCATGCAGGGACGCACGCACCCGTGCTTGCACGTACGCACACACGAGCATACACACACATGCACTCACACACACCAAACACCCAAATCGCCTTTACTTTCACCCTCTCCAGTCCTGATAATTCCCCTCTTAAAATCTCCCCTCAGACCAACCACTGTGAGAGCGGGACCCAAAATGCACCACAAACCGACTAGCCGCCTCACTCCACAAATCCCAAAACCTTTTAGAGCCACTTGACTGGGAGAAATCCATCTGGAGGGGATATTCACTGTCCATTACGTTGAGTCTAATGTGTAGTTTTAACCAAACAATATTTATTTACACAGCATAATCTAAATACAGCAAGTTTTTGGCCAAATTGTGTTATTGCCTTATTAACATGTTATAACATAACAACAAGAGCAGGACAAGGTTCCATAACCTGTTAATTGTTCATCCCGATGCAACAACCAACCACTTTGTTTTTTACCCTCTCTGATTATCTCTAGAGAGTGATAAAATCACTTGAGGTAAATGAGTGATTGGACTGGAGGACTGGTGAAGTACAACTTAGCAGTCCTTTACCAGATCCTGTTTGCAAATGGAGCCGTGGAGTTTGGAGGATGAGGAGGCTGGGGGTCAGAGTTCACCATAAGGACCAGCCATTGGAAGACTTGGAGGGAGACAGCCAATCACATTCTTTCAAAGCCCTTGACCCGAGCCCCGGAGACCCAACCGGAGAGCCGGGATTTCATTTCGACCAATCACTCACGTTTAATGAGAGCTAATTGAACAATTGAAAATCTCTCAACTGGCTTTATTTGGTTTAAGTCCCTCTGTGACAGAAATACGGTGGTTGAGGTGTACTTCTCTTTATGTAAATGGTCAAATATGTCTCTCAAGTTATCATTGTTCATTATTTCTCCTCTGACTGAATGATCTAGGCCTCGTTTCTCAATTTCTACAATCCCAGTTGGGTTCAGAGTTGCAGTATGTCACATGCTGCCGTCATCTAACCAGGTTTCTCTCTCAAAAGAAGCAACTACTCTGGAAACCTGGTAAAAGAAACAAGTCAAATGAATGAATGAGAAATCACACATAGTTTCCTCAGTAACTGACTGATATTTCTCCCAAAGGGAGACCATTACATGCCGGGGTGGAGTGGCACATAAAACATACTCAGCCGGTCCTCAGGTCAAAAGGCTAATGAGTCAAACCCTCATCATGGCCCCAGCTCCTACCCAAGACCCCCAAAAAGAGCAGCAACTCATGGGTGCGCTTAATTCAATCAACCAAATCCATGTCTTTGTTTCTTTGTTTGTGTTCCATGTCACATCTCTACATTATTAGGAGGAATCTTGGCTAAGCTTTGCTGCCTGCGTTGATAAGAATAATGGGTGGTTACTACTGTAATGGGCCCAGCCAGGAAAGCTAAGAGACAAACTAATGTCAATTAAGGAGAGAATGCCTCATTTCTTCTCTGTTTCCTCCCTGCGACTCAGGCCTTTAAATCATCTTCCAATGAGCAGACTTCCATCCACAGCAGTGTTTTGTCATCTCTCCAATTAAGCCATGGACAAGTGGACGTGCAGTTGGAGATGGTCACTGACTAATTCCTCAGAACAAGAGACAGTTTGCTATCCACGAGTCAACATGAACAACTCTAATAATGGATGATTAACACTGACGTGCATGAACTCCTTGATTAGTTCCAAGCAGAAAGATGTCATATGGTTTTTACTAATGTAATGCATTTCCTAATGCAGACCCAATGCAGGCCTTGAAGTAATCCCCGAGTTCTCAAAAGCAGAGCTTGTAGCAAGCAGCAAGTGTAAACTGGGGCTACAATAGATTTTCAATGGTCTCAATAAACAGAAAGAAAAAACACTAAATTGCTCAATTGTCTCGTCTTTTCATGTTTCGCTCTCTTTCTATTTCTTGAAATTGCTTAATATGAGTACGAAGTCATGTTTCTAACTCCAAATAATGCAAAAAGAGCCGTAGGGAAAAGAGAAACAAAAAACAAAGTGTATCTCTGGCGGAATGGAAGAAAGGAAAACCAAGGCTTGATTAGCATTAATAGAAGGATGGTTAATCCAGGAGTCTTTAATACAGGGAAGGATCTTATTATAATAGCCAGAGAAAGAGAGAAAGACCATTCCTCTGTATGCCTCTTAAGCCTGTGGATTAAATGACCTTCGGTGGCAGGAGAAACAATTAGTCTTTAAAAAGCTTGTTTAGGAGGAGCGTCTGACGCTCCATTACTGTGCTGTAAGCTGTTTAATAGGTGGCTGGGACAGGTCTGTAAGATCCTAATTCACAATCAGGACCACTAATGATTTGGGCCCGTCGTCTGCGGCCTCGCGGCTTCTTAGGGTCTGTTGCTCAGGAGATGGATGGTGGGGAGTGTGTGGGGGGTAAAGCAGGATTTAGGAAGAGAGAGGCAGAGAGAAATAATGAAAAAGAAAGAAGAGAAACCGAAAGTAGAAGAGGGGTTTAAAGCTGTTAAGTAGATCAGTTTCTTTGTGTGCGGTCAACAGAAGCACTTGAAACTTTTCCCGAGCTGCCGATGGGGTCTGAGGAGTAAACTCATTCTTCCTTTCAATTCTTTCACTCAGAAACTAAGAAGCTTTAGGAAATGGCAAGACATTCAGTCTATAAATTACAAAGCAGTTTTTTGTCTACAGTTGCCTCAACAGTTTATGAAATATACATGTTTGTGTGTTCCAAATATTTGACTGCATAACATAACAAGGGATCAAAAGGTTTCCATGACACCTGAAAATAATGTAAACATTACTATCAGAAGGGAGAAAAAAGTTGTTAACATCCACAAACCCAACCAAAACATCAGACAGAAACAATCTCTGTTTTATGTATCCCGCTATTTATTTATTTATTTTGACCCTTTTTGACTCCTTAAAGCATTCTGTTTATGTTTACAAATTGATTAAAAAAGAACAGTCAATAATCTGTTTTCCCAAACGATTTTTAATCACCCTTTCAAATATTTGCTCCAGCATCGTAGCTCATGTCGAGTTGTGTCCTTCAGGATTTGAGATGGCCACAAACACACAAAAAAGACCCCGAACAAAAAAAAAATCTACAAACAGACAGCAGTGAGACAGAACAGAACAGTTTGAGGATGAAAGGCGCTAATCCTGACCGCGGCTAATGCTAATGCATGTTTATCAAATATGTAATCGACATTAGTTATAAAAACAGTGAGGTGCTTTGCCAGCACTCTGCTCTTTGTTCCGTGATTGCAGAAGAGAAGATTAAGACGGGCTTTAGTGCTGCTCAGATGGAAGGATGGTTCTGGGAATTGTATTTACTGTTGCTCAGAGGATGAGAAGTGAGGGAGGAGTGACAGATATTTTTTTTCAGTATCATTGTTTTAAATGTATCCAGATAAATGTACAGTATGGTAACATGACCATTGGGAAGGTGTTTTGAATCAGTGAAGTGTTTAAATGCGAGGTACTGTAGCAGGTTGTTGATAATATTTTCAAAGATGTGGGGGACTAGGAAGGGTTGTAGAGTGTTGTATGTAGTGTTTAACAGAGTAGGAGGGGAGTAGAGTGTTGTCTGTTGTTGTCTTAGGTCTCTTTTTATGGAGAGTTGTGGTATCTCTCTTGTCGTGATGTGTGTTTTGTCCTACATGTATTTTTTTTTTTTAACCCAGCCTCCGTCTCAGCAGGAGGCCTTTTGCCTCTTGGCAGGCCATCATTGAAAATAAGATTTGTTCTTAATTGACTTGCCAAGTTAAATAAAGGTTAAATAAAACACACATTTAACAGAGAAAGAGTAGAGTAGAGTGTTGTCTGTAGTATTTAACAGAGAAGGAAGGAGTAGAGTAGTGTTGTCTGTAGTATTTAACAGAGAAGGAAGGAGTAGAGTAGTGTTGTCTGTAGTATTTAACAGAGTAGGAGGAGGTAGAGTGTTGTCTGTAGTATTTAACAGAGTAGGAGGAGGTAGAGTGTTGTCTGTAGTATTTAACAGAGTAGGAGGAGGTAGAGTGTTGTCTGTAGTATTTAACAGAGTAGGAGGAGGTAGAGTGTTGTCTGTAGTATTTAACAGAGTAGGAGGAGGTAGAGTGTTGTCTGTAGTGTTTAACAGAGTAGGAGAAGGTAGAGTGTTGTCTGTAGTGTTTAACAGAGAAGGAAGGAGTAGAGTAGTGTTGTCTGTAGTATTTAACAGAGTAGGAGGAGGTAGAGTGTTGTCTGTAGTATTTAACAGAGTAGGAGGAGGTAGAGTGTTGTCTGTAGTGTTTAACAGAGTAGGAGAAGGTAGAGTGTTGTCTGTAGTGTTTAACAGAGTAGGAGGAGGTAGAGTGTTGTCTGTAGTGTTTAACAGAGTAGGAGGGGAGTAGTGTGTTGTCTGTAGTGTTTAACAGAGTAGGAGGGGAGTAGTGTGTTGTCTGTAGCGTTTAACAGAGTAGAAGGGGAGTAGAGTAGAGTGTTGTCTGTAGTGTTTAACAGAGTAGGAGGGGAGTAGAGTGTTGTCTGTAGTGTTTAACAGAGTAGGAGGGGAGTAGTGTGTTGTCTGTAGTGTTTAACAGAGTAGGAGGGGCGTAGAGTGTAGTGTCATCTGTAGTGTTTAACAGAGTAGGAGGGGAGTATTGTGTTGTCTGTTCTGTTTAACAAAGTAGACGGGAAGTAGAGTTGAGTGTTGTCTGTAGTGTATATCAAAGTAGGAGAGGAGTAGAGTGTCGTCTGTAGTGTTTAACAGAGTACGAGAGGAGTAGAGTGTTGTCTGTTCTGTTTAACAAAGTAGACGGGAAGTAGAGTTGAGTGTTGTCTGTAGTGTATATCAAAGTAGGAGAGGAGTAGAGTGTTGTCTGTAGTGTATATCAAAGTAGGAGAGGAGTAGAGTGTTGTCTGTAGTGTTTAACAGAGTGGAAGGGGAGTAGAGTGTTGTCTGTAGTGTTTAACAGAGTGGAAGGGGAGTAGAGAAGAGTGTTGTCTGTAGTGTTTAACAGAGTAGGAGGGGAATAGAGTGTTGTCTGTAGTGTTTAACAGAGTAGAAGGGGAGTAGAGTGTAGTGTCATCTGTAGTGTTTAACAGAGTAGGAGGGGAATAGAGTGTTGTCTGTAGTGTTAAACAGAGTAGTAGGGGAATAGAGTGTTGTCTGTAATGTTTAACAGAGCAGGACTAGAGTTGAGTAGAGTGTTGTCTGTAGTGTTTGACAGAGTGGAAGGGGAGTAGAGAAGAGTGTTGTCTGTAGTGTTTATCAGAGTAGGAGGGGAGTAGAGTAGAGTGTCATCTGTAGTGTTTAACAGAGTATGAGGGGAGTAGAGTGTTGTCTGTAGTGTTTAACAGAGTAGAGGGGAGTAGAGTGTTGTCTGTAGTGTTAAACAGAGTAGAGGGGAGTAGAGTGTTGTCTGTAGTGTTTAACAAGGTAGAGGGGAGTAGAGTGTTGTCTGTAGTGTTAAACAGAGTAGTAGGGGAATAGAGTGTTGTCTGTAGTGTTTAACAGAGTAGGAGGGGAGTAGGGTGTTGTCTATAGTGTTTAACAGAGTAGCAAGGGAGTAGTGTAAAGTGTTGTCTGTAGTTTTTGTAACAGAGTTGCACGGGAGTAGATTGTTGTCTTTAGTGTTAACAGAGTAGAGGGGAGCAGAGGAGAGTGTTTTCTGCTGTGTTTAACAAAGTAGTTGGGAGTAGAGTAGAGTGTTCTCTGTAGTGTTTAATAGAGTAATATGGGTATAGATTGTGGTCTGTAGCTTTTAACAGAATAGGAGTGGTGTAGAGTAGAGTGTTGTCTGCAGTATTTAAAAGAGTAGGAGGGGAGTAGAGTGTTGTCTTTAGTGTTTAACAGAGTAGGAGTAGAGTTAAGTAGAGTGTTGTCTGTAGTGTTTAACGTAGTAGGAGGGGAGTAGAGTTGATGTTTGTCTTTAGTGTTTAACAGAGTAGAGGGGAGTAGAGTAGAGTGTTGTCTGTAGTATTTAATAGAGTAATAGGGGTGTAAATTGTTGTCTGCAGTGTTTAACAATGTAGGAGGGGAGAAGAGTGTTTTCTGTAGTGTTTAACAGAGTAGGAGGGAAGTAGAGTGTTGTCTGCAGTGTTTAACAATGTAGGAGGGGAGAAGAGTGTTGTTTGTAGTGTTTTAACAGAGTAGAAGTAGAGTAAAGTAGAGTGTTGTCTGTAGTGTTTAACGTAGTAGATGGGGAGTAGAGTAGAGTGTTGTCTGTAGTGTTTAACAGAGTAGGAAATGAATAAAGTAGAGTTTTCTGTAGTGTTTAACAGAGTAGGAGGGGAGTAGAGTTCATTGTTGTCTTTAGTGTTTAACAGAGTAGAGGGGAGTTGTAACGATTCTCGTCCTCTTCTTCTGACGAGGAGTAGCAAGGATCTGACCAAAATGCAGCGTGGCATGTATCCATAATGATTTAATAATTTAATGAATACAAAATACAAAAGAACAAGAGAATCAAAAAGAAAACCCAAACAGTCCCGAATGGTGCAAACACTGACACGGAAAAATAAACACCCACAACTCAAAAGTGAAACCAGGCTACCTAAGTATGATTCGATTGACAGCTGCCTCTGATTGAGAACCATACCAGGCCGAACACAGAAATCCCAAATTATAGAAAGAAGAACATAGACAACCCACAAAACTCATGCCCTGACCATACTAAAACAAAGACATAACAAAGGAACTAAGGTCAGAACGTAACAGGAGTAGAGTGTTGTGTGTGGTGTTTAACAGAGTAGGAGGTGAGTAGAGTAGAGTGTTGTCTTTGGTGTTTAACAGAGTAGAAGGGGAGTAGAGTATAGTGGCATCTGTAGTGTTTCACAAAGTATGAGGGGATTAGAGTGTTGTTTGTTGTGTTTAACATAGTAGGAGGGAGTAGAGTAGAGTGTTGTCTTTGGTGTTTAACAGAGTAGAAGGGGAGTAGAGTATAGTGGCATCTGTAGTGTTTCACAAAGTATGAGGGGATTAGAGTGTTGTTTGTTGTGTTTAACATAGTAGGAGGGAATAGAGTGTTGTTTATTGTGTTTAACATAGTAGGAGGAAGTAGAGTGTTGTTTGTTGTGTTTAACATAGTAGGAGGGAGTAGAGTAGTGTTTGTTGTGTTTAACATAGTAGGAGGGAATAGAGTGTTGTTTATTGTGTTTAACATAGTAGGAGGAAGTAGAGTGTTGTTTGTTGTGTTTAACATAGTAGGAGGGGAGTAGAGTAGTGTTTGTTGTGTTTAACATAGTAGGAGGGGAGTAGTGTGTTGTTTGTTGTGTTTAACATAGTAGGAGGGAGTATAGTGTTGTTTGTTGTGTTTAACATAGTAGGAGGGAGTAGAGTGTTGTCTGTAGTGTTTAACCGAGTAGGAGGAGGTAGAGTGTTGTCTGTGGTGTTTAACAGAGTAGGAGGGGAGTAGAGTGTTGTCTGTAGTGTTTAACAGAGTAGGAGGGGAGTAGGGTGTTGTCTGTAGTGTTTAACAGAGTAGGAGGGGAGTAGTGTGTTGTCTGTAGTGTTTAACAGAGTAGGAGGAGGTAGAGTGTTGTCTGTGGTGTTTAACAGAGTAGGAGGGGAGTAGGGTGTTGTCTGTCATGTTTAACAGAGTAGGAGGGGAGTAGGGTGTTGTCTATAGTCTTTAACAGGGTAGTAGGGGAGTAGTTTAGTGTTTAACAGAGTAGAGGGGAGCAGAGTAGACTGTTTTCTGCTGTGTTTAACAAAGTAGTTGGGGAGTAGAGTAGAATGTTGTCTGTAGTGTTTAATAGAGTAATATGGGTGTAGATTGTTGTCTGTAGTGTTTCACAGAGTTGGAGTGGTGAAGAGTAGAGTGTCGTCTGCAGTACTTAAAAGAGTAGGAGGGGAGTAGAGTGTTGTCTTTAGTGTTTAACAGAGTAGGAGTAGAGTTAAGTAGAGTGTTGTCTGTAGTGTTTAACGTAGTGGATGGGGAGTAGTGTAGAGTGTTGCCTGTCGTGTTTAACAGAGTAGGAGGGGAGTAGAGTAGAATTTCATTTGTAGTGTTTATCAGTGTAGCAGGGGATTAGAGTGTTGTCTGTAGTGTTTAACAGAGTAGGAGTAATTGAGGAGTAGAGTATTGTCTGTTGTGTTTAGCAGAGTAGGAGGGGAGTAGAGTTTTGTCTGTTGTGTTTAGCAGAGTAGGAGTGGAGTAGAGTAGAGTGTTGTCTGTAGTGTTTAACAGAGTAGGAGGGGCGTAGAGTAGAGTGTTGTCTGTAGTGTTTAACGGTTGCAGGGCTGTTGGTTTGCGGTTAAATGTTTACAGGATGGAGCGGGGGCACTGCTCCTGCCAGTTTGTTCCTAGTCCCCTGGGTGCTTCGAGGAACAGAGGTAACCTATTTTCTTTGGCAAGGTTGAGCAGTCACACAGACACTCTGTTTGTGTTGTTTGATTGCAGTGCTCTTTCTCTCTCTTTCTCTTTGTCTCTCTTTCACTCACAGTTTCTATCTCTCTGCTTTCTCTCTGTCTTTCTCTCTCTCTCTCTCTCTCTCTCTCTCTCTCTCTCTCTCTCTCTCTCTCCTCCCAACTTTCTCTCTCTTTTTTCTCTATTCCTCCCTATTCTCTCTCCCTCTCTTCCTCTCTACCCCTGTCTCTATCACAGTGGGATGAAGGCTGTCTTGCTGTGCTGTGTGTTTGCCTGCCTGGTTCAAGGCTCTGTTGTTAGTAAATTGGGCCATTAGAAGACACTCTGACCTAACCAAAGGCATTTTGTTCTTTCTGCTGGGTTTTTTCTCCTTCTCTCAGTATAAATATACACCTTTGATGGAACGGGAGAGACCGGAGAACCATTAACATATCATTAAATGGCCAGGAAATTGGGGTGAACCTTGAAATGAAGGGAAGAAAAAATATTATCTCTCTTTTACCCTCTCAGTTTCCCCCCCCTCATAATAATTCATAGTGAAAATCAGATAGTAGTTGTGACAGAGGTGAACTCCCGCAACCACAAAGCCTGCCTCTTTTTCCTTCTCTCTTTCTCTTTTTCTCTCTTGCTCTCTCTCTCTTTCTATCTCCCTACCACACACAGTCACTCTAATAAATGCTATCTCCTTCCCCATCCCTCTCTAATCTTCATCCCACCCATTCTGTCCATACCACCCCACCCCCCCTCTCTCAGTGCTGTGGACAGAGGAGGACCTCTTGACAGGGGGATGCCTCTAGGCGAGCCCCAGGCTTTTAGGCCTCATCTCTGTGGCATGGGACCAGATCCCAAATGACACCTGTGTGCCTTGGCATTGCTCCTGGCCAATAGTCACATCTGAAGCTCTTCACTACAATAAAAGGCCAACTCAACATGGGTCCGCGCCCCAATGTTGCACTCTTTCACCTCAAAATCACCCCTAATGATTATACTAATTATAGTTTTGTCCATAATTCCAAACTGACTCTTTATCTCAAAATGGCAGCCACAGTTCCTTTCATGACGTGTGTGGAGCTGTAAACATCACAAGTGTATATGTCTCTCTCCCTGTCAATGAGTTTTAATTATCAGTGAATGTCAAGGTTCAGCACACCTCATTTCTCTCATCCTGAAACACATGTCTTGTGTAACGCTGTCCTTTTGTCCAAGTACACTCATAACATCCTTCATATGCAGCGTCTCTGAAGTATGTTCCATTGTTCCTCAAGTACCCAGGAGTGTTCTGCACTCCAAACGGACAGGGATTGTGATGTTGGAGCATCAACAACCGTCTATCGACTGAAACAATACGAGCTGAACACCATATTACTCACCTGCATTTAAAAGCCCGGACCTTGACCACTTACACTGAGAAAGAAAATTACCCAGGCACAAAGCCCGAGCTCTCGTCTCCCCAAAACACATCACTGCACCCTTGTCATTAGAAGTGGAGGGTCTATTAAAAACAATTATTGTAGCCCTTCACTACAGCCAGTTTGGTCTTTGTGAGGTAGTGGGTTTGTATCACTGGAAAAGGACAGAGTGGAAACAATGGAGGAGATGTTCACTCAGAATAAGATAACACTGTGATCTAAGAACATCATGGAGTGAAATGTGTGGAGGGAGAGATGGAAAGGGAACAGGTTTTTAACCAGGTATGTATGTGAAGACATCAGAGATGTCCATGCTTGCTCAATTATACTGATATCACAGATAGAGATATACAGTATATTGATACCTGATTATCTTGTGCTATGTGTACATCTATGTGTTAATGTAGTTGTCATCATTGATTTGGACAATGTTATTGTGATGGTGTTAGTGTGTGTGACTGGCCAGTGGTGTTAGTGTGTGTGACTGGCCAGTGGTGTTAGTGTGTGTGACTGGCCAGTGGTGTTAATGTGTGTGACTGGGCAGTGGTGTTAGTGTGTGTGACTGGGCAGTGGTGTTAGTGTGTGTGACTGGCCAGTGGTGTTAGTGTGTGTGACTGGCCAGTGGTGTTAGTGTGTGTGACTGGCCAGTGGTGTTAGTGTGTGTGATTGGGCAGTGGTGTTAGTGTGTGTGACTGGCCAGTGGTGTTAGTGTGTGACTGGCCAGTGGTGTTAGTGTGTGTGACTGGCCAGTGGTGTTAATGTGTGTGACTGGCCAGTGGTGTTAGTGTGTGTGACTGGCCAGTGGTGTTAGTGTGTGTGACTGGCAAGTGGTGTTAGTGTCTGTGACTGGGCAGTGCTGTTAGTGTGTGTGACTGGGCAGTGGTGTTAGTGTCTGTGACTGGGCAGTGGTGTAGTGTCTGTGACTGGCCAGTGGTGTTAGTGTCTGTGACTGGGCAGTGGTGTTAGTGTGTGTGACTGGCCAGTGGTGTTAGTGTGTGTGACTGGGCAGTGGTGTTAGTGTGTGTGACTGGCCAGTGGTGTTAGTGTGTGTGACTGGCCAGTGGTGTTAGTGTCTGTGACTGGGCAGTGGTGTTAGTGTGTGTGACTGGCCAGTGGTGTTAGTGTGTGTGACTGGCCAGTGGTGTTAGTGTGTGTGACTGGCCAGTGGTGTTAGTGTGTGTGACTGGCCAGTGGTGTTAGTGTGTGTGACTGGCCAGTGGTGTTAATGTGTGTGACTGGCCAGTGGTGTTAGTGTGTGTGACTGGCCAGTGGTGTTAGTGTGTGTGACTGGCAAGTGGTGTTAGTGTCTGTGACTGGGCAGTGCTGTTAGTGTGTGTGACTGGGCAGTGGTGTTAGTGTCTGTGACTGGGCAGTGGTGTAGTGTCTGTGACTGGCCAGTGGTGTTAGTGTCTGTGACTGGGCAGTGGTGTTAGTGTGTGTGACTGGC
The DNA here is from genome assembly GCF_045791955.1 of Oncorhynchus clarkii lewisi. Classification (NCBI taxonomy): domain Eukaryota; kingdom Metazoa; phylum Chordata; class Actinopteri; order Salmoniformes; family Salmonidae; genus Oncorhynchus; species Oncorhynchus clarkii. The sequence goes on along the minus strand of NC_092150.1, from coordinate 70,765,949 downwards.
CAGTGGTGTTAGTGTGTGTGACTGGGCAGTGGTGTTAGTGTGTGTGACTGGCCAGTGGTGTTAGTGTGTGTGACTGGCCAGTGGTGTTAGTGTCTGTGACTGGGCAGTGGTGTTAGTGTGTGTGACTGGCCAGTGGTGTTAGTGTGTGTGACTGGCCAGTGGTGTTAGTGTGTGTGACTGGCCAGTGGTGTTAGTGTGTGTGACTGGCCAGTGGTGTTAGTGTCTGTGACTAGGCAGTGGTGTTAGTGTCTGTGACTGGGCAGTGGTGTTAGTGTGTGTGACTGGGCAGTGGTGTAGTGTCTGAGACTGGGCAGTGGTGTAGTGTCTGTGACTGGGCAGTGATGTTAGTGTCTGTGACTGGGCAGTGGTGTTAGTGTCTGTGACTGGGCAGTGGTGTTAGTGTCTGTGACTGGGCAGTAGGGATACTTAAAGCAGTACTGCATCTGGTGCTGCCATTACAACTACAGCAGGCCTTTCTAGAGAGAGAGGTGAGTAGTGTGTGTGGGGGGAGGGAGAAAGAGAGTGAGTGAAGGAGACAGAGAGTGGTGAGGAAGAGAGAGAAAGAGACAGACCTTGCCATTGTATGTGGTTTGGGGTCTTTTAGACTCGTCTCCAGGCAGGGAGAGAGGAGGGAGAGACGGACAGGGACAGAAAAATAGAGGGGGAGAGAGAGAAAAAGAGAGGGAGTAGGAAGAGAAAGGAATATAACAGGAGAGTAAAAGCATGAGAATGAGATGGAAGAAATAGAAAGTGACAGAAAAGATGGAGAGAAAGAGCCAGAGAGAGAGAGGCTAGAAAGAAAAACCAAGAGATACGGAGAGAGGTGAGTGACGTGTGTGTGGGCATTGTGGTGGTAGTGGACATTAAGGCTTAATGAGAGGTGAACCAGAGGAGAACAGAGCAAGGAAAGACAGACAGAGAGAGAGAGAGAGACCGCTGAAGGAGAGTGAGACAACGAGAAGGTGAGAAGAAGCGAGTGAGTGAGTGATAGATGGGCCGAAGTGAGAAGGGAATTGAGAAAGAGGGAGGAAGGGAGTTGAAAAAAAGAGCTGGTAAACAAAACGCCAAGAATAGAGTTTCAGGGGTAGAGGTGAAGAAGAGGGTGAGCGACAAGGATAGAGGGACAGGGGTAGAGGTGAAGAAGAGGGTGAGCGACAAGGATAGAGGGACAGGTCAAGGAAATGGATGCAGAAAGGAAAAGCTTTTGTTGTTTTTTTACTTAAAAAAAGGGAAGGTTGTAGAAAGATAGTAGAAAGAAACAAAGGAATGAGGAAGAGACTAAATCGTCAAGAAGAATTAACTTGAGACAGTGAAGGGAGAGAACAGGGACTAGTGAAAACCTTACTCTACCCAAGAAAACAAGGAAATACTATTCAGCAAAATGCTAAATAAAGACAGCAGGAGTGAAGGAAAGTCACAAAGGAAGCCTGGAGTAAAACAAAAAACAAAGACTTGGCTCCATCCCAAGTTCTGAAGGAGTTTGGGACACTGGCACCAGCCCCCTCGTCCCCCCACAACCCCCTCCCTGGTTTAGCTCTCCCCCATAAAGGTGATGTATGAGCTCAGAGCTGGATGTGCCCTTGTCAGGCCCTGCATCTGAAAATGGTGATGGATAGAGGGAGAGGGGGAGAGGGGGAGAAGGGGAAGGAAAGTAAGGAATGCAGGTGATGGAGGGATGACAGTGATGTAGCACTCCACTCTCATACCGCCGCGTCTCAGACAGCTGTTTAGCGACGGGGGAGCAAGGAGGGGGTGTTAGAGGTGGCAGGACGAGAAGTGTGTGTGTGTGTGTTTGTGAGGGGACAGACGATAGGTATTTTTGGGGGGGGGGGCTATGACTCTGAGATGGCGAGCAATGTAGCAAGATGAGAAGTAGAAATGTCAAGGAACAGAGGAGAGGACAGTGGAGACGACAAGCCTTCTATACTTCCTGGCCTGCTATACATGGGTGACATTATATTTCTGTACTAGGGACAAGGCTATAACTCCTCTCCTGGCCCCACTGTGGCCTCCTCAGCCCTGCTCTGGCCTCTAGGCGAGCCCCAGGCTCCAAGGCCTTCTCCCAGTGGCTGGGGACCAGATCAGAGTCACAGACCCTACCACAGGCTACAAACTCCCCAAAGCCATATTAAGTGTAATTTGTCTATCGTTTCATCTGTGTGTACATATTTGCCTGTGTGCCTGTATCTGTGTATGTGTCACTGTGTGTGTGTGTGTGTGGCATTTAACCCCCACACATCAGGTATCTGAGTCCCTTTCCCTATTAGCAACGGGGGCTTAGCCGGTCTCCCTTGGCGCCCAGTGGGTCTCTGACCAAGGACTCTGGGAATATCAGGAATATCAGTCATGCAGAGCGCTGTGGAACGTGGGAGCGTCAAGCATAAATCAAAGAGCTTGTCCAGGACCATCGTCAGGTGGTGAGAATTTATGTTATCCAAGTTTCACTGAGCTGTAAATCATATGGATGGACTGCAGGAGAGGACAGGAGATGGGACTGTGTCACAGAGGTGTCACAAAAGAGTCTGCACCCTCACCACGGGGTTGGGTCACAATTCTCCTCGATGGCTTTCTTCTTTGTCTCCTTTCCCTAGAGACAGAACAAGGTGTCTGAGAGCTCTCAGTCTTCTTGTCTCCCGTTGCTTGTGATCACATGTAGATAAAAGTTCTGTAGACTTAGCCAAGCACTCTTTCTTTCTTTCTTTATTTTTCTCTTTCTTTCTTCCTTTTTTCTTTCTTTCATTCTTTCTTTCTTTTTCTTTCAATCTCTCTTTCAGCCTGTCTCTCGCTCTCTCTCTCCCTCCCTCTCTCTCTCTCTCCCTCTCTCTCTCCCTCTCTCTGTAATTGAGAGAGGAAAGACAGAATCTGTTGCTTCTCTGTAACTCTCCTAAAGTAGGGCACATAGCAGGAGCAGGAGGGGGAGGGTGGGTTGGGTCTGGGTGACATGGGTGACATGGGTGGAGTGAGAGAGCAGGGGAGGGGGAGAGAGAAGTGGATTAGGAAGAGAGGGGTGGGGTAAAGAGTTGAAAGGAGGAGAGGAGGGGAGGGGTGATGGAGGGGTCTGGGTATGGGACAGTTAGATGTGTGTGTGTGTGTGTGTGCGCGTTTGTTTATGTGTGAGTGTGTGTTTATGTGTGTGAGGTGCACATGTGACAGAGAGCACTATTGACAGGCCAGGCCGATGCCCCTGAGAAAACCTTCTGAATTCAATCCTATCGATCTCACAGAGGAGTGGAGGACTCTGCCCCTGGACCTTACCCTGAGCCATTACACACACACACACACACACACACACACACACACACACACACACACACACACACACACAGAGAGTTACATTTACCACCAACATTCACTCACGCACATGAATACGCAGAAGTGCACAGAAACATTTAAAGACACACATACCTGACCACAGGTGATATTCTCCACTCTCACCACCAAGATCTCACTAAGTTCTAACTGTAGGTAATATGCATACTTATCACATCATCAGTGTGTGTGTATGTCTTGATAAGTGTATTTGTATGCGTGGTTCCGTGCATTAGTGTGTGTCTGTGGGTGTAAGAGTGTGACTGAGTGTGTGTTTGAGAGGGGGAGGAGGGGGGCATGGGGTCCATGTGTTCTGTGACCTTGGTCACTGCTGAAGGGACCTAGTTTCTTGCCAAGCCAATCAATAAGCTAAACAGGCGGAGGATGGCTATTTGGAGCATGGGAAGCCAAAGTCAAATACTGATAGGTTATCTGCCTGTCCCAGCACCACTTCTGTGCAAATATTGGACCAGCACATTTTTCACGGTGACTTGCATTTGGAAAAAAAGAAAGCGGGGAAGCTGAGAGAAGAGGACATGGTTCAGTGGTCCAGTGGGTACATGGGTACATCGCAGGGCATTACCCCCCCTTCACTCCCCCTCCCGTCCTCCCTGCTCCACACACTCCCCTCATCCCGCCTCCCTCGCCCTCCTCTAACCCCCACCAACAAGTACACACACACTCTTTCTCTCTCTCTCTCTCTCTCTCTATCTATCTCTCGGGCATAAAAACACGCACACACACACCCACACACACACACACACACACTAATTCAAGACTAGTAGAGAAATTACCAGGAATTTACCCAGAATAATGCTAATGCTAGTAATAATGCTGTAATAATCAATGAAAAACAGTACTCATTGATATCCTTAAATGTTCAGTTAATTTATATACCAGAAGAACAACATTGGAAAGGTTAGAGTGTTGAGCCAGTAACTGAAATGTTGCTGGTTCAAATACTGGAACCGACAAGGTGAACAATCTGCTGCTGTGCCCTTGAGCAAGGCAA
>NC_092150.1:70654128-70756628 GCF_045791955.1 Oncorhynchus clarkii lewisi | reverse complement strand
GTGTGTGCTGGTGGAAGCATGGTATGAAACCCTGCCATAGGCCGATACATTCATATCATGTATTTCAGGCTGCTACAGTTTGTTCATTACCCATAGAAGGAATCATCAACCTTGGGCAAGACACTCCGTCCTCTTTGATTTGTGAGCATCGCCAGCGTCTTCCGTATCCAAGTGCCACGGGATTTCTCCTCACATCGCCATGACGACAGAGGCATCAGTCGTCCGCGGCGACGGATGGTCTCACTTAAGCCTGGTGCATGCGAGGCTCCAGATGCCGGCAGGCTCCTTCTCCTGCTCTAAAACAGGCCAGGGAGGTTAATGCACTCAAGGCAGGATAAGCAACCAGCTGTTGGCCTTCTAATATTTAAACCTCTCCTCCCTCCACTCCCTCCACCCATGCATCTCTCCATCCATCCCTCTTTCTCTCCCTCCCTCCCTCTCCTAAGAAAAGAGCCAGGCATATAAAGCTTTCTCAAATGGCAACATCTGCTGGGTGCATTTCAGAGCGGCCAAGAGCGTCTTAACTCCTCCTGAGCAACAATGTGGCCATTTTGTCAGCGAGTGGCCGATGGGGGACTTAGCAGGAGATAAGAGCAGATAATGTCCCTGCGGAATAGAGGAGGGAGGGAGTATGACTGAGCTGAGGAAAGGAGCTGCATATACACAGTCAGTCCGGGGATCCGGGGTCCGCTTGGAGGGGATGGGGGTGGGGGGTTTCTTATGAGGCCAGTAAAGTGGTTTTGTACACAATGCTGGGACGTTAGCATGGTAATCTGAACATGCTTTCATTTAGATAAAGACGTGTGTTGTTGTGGAGGGGAAGTGTGTGTGTGTGTGTGTGTGTGTGTGTGTGTGTGTGTGTGTGTGTGTGTGTGTGTGTGTGTGTGTGTGTGTGTGTGTGTGTGTGTGTGTGTGTGTGTGTGTGTGTGTGTGTGTGTGTGTGTGGTATGTGTGTTGCTATGCTTAAGGGAGCATTTCTCACAAATGTAAGTATTGCAATGTAGATACAACATGACAAGTGTATACGTTAAGAGGCTTATCATATGCACTGAGACCCTTCCGGGCCAGCATTATTATATGGGACAACCATGTTGTAACATCATGACATTTGTCATAGTATAGCACTAACAGACTTCACTTGAAATGCTGTGTAGTTTGCCCCCTAAATTACAATACGTTATTTCATACCATGGCGTTGTTGAATATTCATTTCTGCCTGGCTTGAAGGGCATTCTAGAGCTCCCTATAACACACAGTATAATTGCATGGTATAGTTCAATGGCTATGAAGTTCATTCAAATCAAATCAAATGACATTTTATTGGTCACATACACATGTTTAGCAGATGTTATTGCTGTTGTAGCGAAATGCTTGTGTTTCTAGCTCCAACAGTGCAGTTATATCTGACAAGTAATATCTAACAATTTCACAACAATATACACAATACACACAAATCTAAAGTAAAGGAATGGAATTAAGAATGTAAACATATTTGAACGAGCAATGTCGGAGCGGCATAGATTAAAATACAGTAGAATAGAATAGAATACAGTATATACATATGAGATGACGAATGCAAAATATGTAAACATTATTCAAGTGACTAGTGTTCCATTATTAAAGCGGCCAGTGATTTCACGTCTATGCATATATGGCAGCAGCCTCTAAGGTGCTAGTGATGGCTATTTTACAGTCTGATGACCTTGAGATAGAAGCTCTTTTTCAGTCTCTTGGTCCCCGCTTTGATGCACCTGTACTGACCTCGCCTTCTGGATGGTAGCGGTGTGAACAGGCAGTGGCTCAGGTGGTTGTTGTCCTTGATGATCTTTTGGCCTTCCTGTGGCATTGGGTGCTGTAGGTGTCCTGGAGGGCAGGTAATTTGCCCCCAGTGATGCGTTGGGCAGAATGCACCACCCTCTGGAGAGCCCTGTGGTTACGGGCAGTGCAGTTGCTGTACCAGGCATTGGATGCTCTCAATTGTGCATCTGTAAAACTGTGAGGGATTTAGGTGCCAAACCTAATTTCTTCAGCCTTCTGAGGTTGAAGAGGCGCTGTTGCTTCTTCTTCACCACACTGTCTGTGTGGGTGGACATTTTCATTTTGTCAGTGATGTGTACGCCGAGGAACTTGAAGCTTTCTACCATCTCCACTGCTGTCCCGTTGATGTGGATGGGGGGTGCTCCGTCTATTGTTTCCAGAAGTCCACGATCACATGTTTGAGCAAAGTTGAATTGAAGACATTATTGTATTGGCATTGTTGAATTAGATTTTCATAATAGAAAGCTATTTAGTTAGATAAGTTAGCAAGTCTGTGGTTACCAAGGCAACTACTGTAGCTATCTAGCTAGCTAGTAAACTTGCTAGCTACTTCAGTGGATGTTGTCACATTTCTACTGGCAAATGAATACATTTCTACTGGCAAATGTGTTAAATTAGCCATGGTATAAAAGGGATAATCAACTCAGGGCTCCATGCGTTCTCTGGAAAATAAGTGTTGTGGAATACACCTTCCACGTCATTCATTATTTTCCAGAGAACGCATAGCCCCTCGTCTCATTGATTACTCCTTACGTACAATGCTATAGTAACACCTAGTAATGCATTTGTTTATAAACTTTTATTCACCTCTTTGGTCTGTTTGTGGACTTGTAAGTCCTGCATTTCTGTCGTATCCCAGTCTCTTAACACAGCAACATCAGTCCAATGGACTCTGTAATAGAGGCATTAATTATCTTAATGCCTCTAGTACATTTATGGTCAGACAATAGCCTTTGTCAGTCACAGTTGGCAGGAGTGAGGCATCTTAAACATTGCCATTTAGCCCTGACGTAGCCTTGAAACAACCTATTCCAAACTACTGTAAATCACTGTTATCATTTCTCTATTTAGCAAGACACGGACTCGGGTTCCGGTAATGGAGTTTACTAGAAAACGATGACTGAGAATAACACTGGCAGTGAACTCTAATGATATGATGGAACAGGTGATTGTTGTGCAGTACGTACAGTCATACGTACAGAATTGTCCCCGTTTGAAAATCGCAAGTCACGTACGATAGCATGAAATGGGTTTAATAAAAGGTTGACAGATTGTTAAGTCAAGTAACACTGGACATTCTGTAGACATACAGTAGACAGGCAAGTACATATAAGTATCCAGTCAGTCAGCAAAAGGATGTAGAAATAGAGAGTTCAACAGAGAGAGAGACGGGCAGACAGACATACAGGGCGAAGTGAAGACATTGAGTTAGTAGACCGACAAGCAGGCTAGCATCCAGGCTAGCATCCAGGCTGTCATCCAGGCTGGCATCCAGGCTAGCATCCAGGCTAGCATCCAGGCTGGTATCTAGGCTAGCATCCAGGCTAGTATCCAGGCTGGCATCCAGGCTAGCATCCAGGCTAGCATCCAGGCTGGCATCCAGGCTAGCATCCAGGCTGGTATCTAGGCTGGCATCCAGGCTAGTATCCAGGCTGGCATCCAGGCTAGCATCCAGGCTAGCATCCAGGCTGGCATCCAGGCTAGCATCCAGGCTAGTATCCAGGCTAACATCCAGGCTAACATCCAGACTAGCATCTTGGCTAGCATCCAGGCTGGCATCCAAATAGTCAGTCTGCTACTGTGCCCTTGTTGACTGTGACAGCATATCACCATGCACACAAGTGTGAAAACACACGTGCACATGCAAGCAAACATGCGCACCACACACAGACACATGAACACACACACACACTCAAACAGTGGCGCTGTAGCATGTCCTCATCATGTGCGCTTGTCATGTATACTAAAAGTGAGAAGACGCAACAGCTGAGTCCGCTGTGTGTCTGGAAAGGGTGAGGTAGGGAAGAGGGTTAGATGGAAGAAGTGTGTGTGTGTGTGTGTGTGTGTGTGTCTGTGCGTGTGTGCGTGTGTGCGCGTGTGCGTGTGCGTGTCTGTGTGTGTGTGTGTGTGTGTGTGTGTGTGTGTCTGTGTCTGTGTGTGTGTGTGCGCGTGTGCGTGTCTGTGTGTGTGTGTGTGTGTGAGTGTGTGTGTGTGTGTCTGTGTGTCTGTGTGTGTGTGTGTTTGTGTGTGTGTGCGTGTTTGTGTTTGTGTTTGTGTTTGTGTTTGTGTGTGTGTGTGTGTGTGTGTGTGTGTGTGTGTGTGTGTGTGTGTGTGTGTGTGTGTGTGTGTGTGTGTGTGTGTGCGTGCGTGCGTGCGTGCGTGTGTCTGTGTGTTTGTGTTTGTGTGTGTGTGTGTGTGTGTGTCTGTGTGTTTGTGTGTGTGTGCGTGTCTGTGTGTGTGTGTGTGTGTGTGTGGGGGGGGGGGGGGGGGGGGGGGGGGGGTTAGGGGGGACAGTCTGGGCGCCGCGACCCTTGATAAAAGCCCTTTGACACTCAGCTGTTAAGCAGCACAAATGATCTTTGCTCCAGGATCACACACATAGTAGGACCTTTAATGCCACCCTCACCCCGTGGAAATGAATAGTGTGTGTGTGGGGGGTAGGGGGGGTCTGTCCATGCAGTTAGCGGCCTGTTGGGGGCGCCCTACTCCACTAGCACCCTGCACCCACCCACCTCTCTGCCAAGACCCCAGGGTTCCGGTCTAGAAGCTTTCCACTGTACCCAGAGGACACTTTTAGTATTGCAGTTTAACTTATTTTTTATTTAACCTTATTTAACTAGGCAAGTCAGTTAAGAACAAATTCTTATTTACAATGACGGCCTACTCCGGCCAAACCTTAACCCGGTCGACGCTGGGCCAATTGTGCGCCGACCTATGGGACTCCCAATCACGGCTGGTTGTGATACAGCCCATAGTCGAATTTGAAATTTGAAAATAAGACTCTTAGTCATCACCGTTGTGCACAAAATATCCATTCCATTATTCAAGTAATTATCGTAGAGGACAATTTTTTTTCTACATCACCAAAGACATGAACATTTTATATTCATCTACTGTCTGTCATGTTTCTGGATGACGTGTTCGTGCAGGGCTCCAGTGGGCAGATGTTATGGGCCATGTAAAACCGTATCTAGAAAGATTGCAACAACTATGAAACAGCGTATGTGAACGTGAGTAGATAACCTATTGACAAAACCTGATAGAAATGAATTTATATGAATGCTGTAAGTACAGAAATGGTTTGCTCAGTGGGAAATGATGATACAACTAATCAGTGACAACTGTGTGGACTTTGGAATTTGTGACTTACCACTACTTGTTACAGTATTATAGACACTATGAACTGGGATTTCCTAAGATCTTCTATGTAGAGGAACCCCTTACCTTCTAATGGCTTTTGTGTAGCAAAGCATGTGCGTGTTTCTGAGAGTCTCAGCTTTTCATAGAAAGTTTGTTACTCAAACCATTCGGACTCTACAGACGTTTTTGTTAAAAGACCCGGCCCTTGGCCCTTTCAGGATCTGCCTTGTGTGTAGCTCCTGTTAATCACACATACCAATGGTGGGTACCAACGGATGCAGAAGAAATAGACAAATCCAATGGTACAACCGAACAGTCTTTAGCTCAAACATACAATGTTTAAAAGGGGTTAGAAGTACAAATTGTGCCGGCGTCGCGTTGGGACTCATTAGCTTAAACTGTCTCCAGTTCATTTATACGGTATGCTCTCGCTCTCTGCTCCCTGCTCCCCCTTAACACTGTGGTGACAGGTGCTTCGGTCAAAGAGACAATGGGGCTCCTCTAGAGTTGGCACCAGGGACACATTATACAGAGAGCGAGGGAGAGAGACACGGGGGGGGGGGGGGGGCAGAGAGTCCGGCCCAAGGGACCCCTAAAGTCCTAAAGTGAGAGAAAGACCAAAAAGAGGGATGAGAGTGAGAAAAAAAATACTGAGAGAGAGAGAGAGAGAGAGAGAGAGAGAGAGAGAGAGAGAGAGAGAGAGAGAGAGATAGAGAGAGAGAGAGAGAGAGAGAGAGAGAGAGAGAGAGAGAGAGAGAGAGAGAGAGAGAGAGAGAGAGAGAGAGAGAGAGAGAGAGAGAGAGAGAGAAATCTAGGACAGAACAGCAAGAAAGAAGTGTGAGATAAAGTGGGATGGAGGGATGGGAAGGAAGAAAGGAATAGTGAAAGACAGAAAGGTTGTGGGGACACCGCCCCAGCACTCCTGTCTGAACCCCAATGATAAAAACTTTGTTGAAAGTTTTGGGCTGGCAAGTCTTTGATTCCACCAGTCTGCAATGTGACTCCTCGGTCCTCACAGCACAAAGGATGTGAGACCTGGTCTTCTTTTTACCTCCCCCACAATGCAGGCCCTCTGTGCCAAAGTGAATTCTATGGCGGGGGTACAACGTGGTTGGTAGCGTTTGGTGTATTTATAGTGGGAATGTAACATATGTTTCCTGGATGGGAGCCTACACGTATACAAGCCCTATGGCCCCCAGGGGGGAATCTGAATAAAACTCATTATCCTGCACCCCCATCAAAATAATAATGCACCCCCTAAAACTTTAACCCTAACCTTAAATTAAGACCTAAAAGCAAGTTTCAGTTTTCATAAATTTTTACGATATACAGTACAAGTCAAAAGTTTGGACATACCTACTCATTCAAGGGTTTTTCTTTATTTTGACTATTTTCTACATTGTAGAATAATAGCGAAGACATCAAAACTATGAAATGACCCATATGGAATCATGTAGTAACCAAAAAATTGTTAAACAAACCCAAATATATTTGAGATTTGAGATTCTTCAAACTAGCCACCCTTTGCCTCGATGACAATTTTGCACACTCTTGGCATTCTGTCAAACAGCTTCATGAGGTAATGCATTTCAATTAACAGGTGTGCCTTTTTAAAAGTTAATTTGTGGAATTTCTTTCCATCTTAAGGCGTTTGAGACAATCAGTTGTGTTGTGACAAGGTGGGGGTGGTATACAGAAGATTGTCCTATTTGGACCAAGTCCATATGGTGGCAAGAACAGCTCAAATAAGCAAAGAGAAACAACAGACCATCATTACTTTAAGACATGAAGTTCAGTCAATACGGACAATTTCAAGAACTTTTAAAGTTTCTTCAAGTGCAGTTGCATAAACCATCAAGCTCTATGATGAAACTGGCTCTCATGAGGACCGCCACAGGAAAGAAAGACCCAGAGTTACCTCTGCTGCAGAGGATAAGTTCATTAGAGTTTCCAGCCTCAGAAATTGCAGCCCAAATAAATGCTTCACAGAGTAACAGACACGTCTCAACATCAGTTATTTAGAGGAGACTGCATGAATCAGGACTTCATGGTTGAATTGCTGCAGAGAAACCTCTACTAAAGGACACTAAGAAGAAGAAGAGGCTTGCTTGGGCCAAGAAACACGAGCAATGGACATTAGACCGGTGGAAATCTGTCCTTTGGTTTGATGAGTCCAAATTTGACATTTTTGGTTCCAACTGCCTTGTCTTTGTGAGACGCAGAGTAGGTGAACGGATGATCGACGCTTGTGTGGTTCCCACCGTGAAGCAAGCAGGAGTACATGTGATGGTGTGGGGGTGCTTTGCTGGTGACACTGTCTGTGATTATTTAGAATTCAAGGCACACTTAACCAGCACGGCTACCACAGCCATCCCATCTGGTGTGCGGTTAGTGGGGCTATCATTTGTTTTTCAACAGGACAATGACCCAACACACTCCAGACTGTGTAATAGCTATTTGACCAAGAAGGAGAGTGATGGAGTGCTGCATCAGATCACCTGTCCTCCACAATCACCCGGCCTCAACCCAATTGAGAGGGTTTGGGATGAGTTGGACCACAGAGTTAACGAAAAGCAGACAACAAGTGCTCAGCTCTCCTTCAAGACTGTTGGAAAAGCATTCCAGGTGAAGCTGGTTGAGAGAATTCCAAGAGTGTGCAAAGCTGTCATCAAGGCAAAGGGTGACTAGTTTGAAGAATCTAAAATCTAAAATATGTTTTGGTTTGTTTAACACGTTGTTGGTTACTACATGATTCCATGATACTACATTCTTCTAAAATATAGAAAATAGTCAAAAATAAAGAAAAACTCTTGAATGAGTAGGTGTGTCCAAACTGTTGACTGGTACTGTAGACCATATTCACTTTGCAGCAGGCCCATCTCGTGGAAATCACTCAGTTCTGCCTCCAGGGCATGATTCATGACAATAAATGTCAACCTGCATATACTGTACACTGCGTGTACAAAACATTAAGGAAACCTTCCTAATATTTAGTTGCAGCCTCTCCTTTTGCCCTCAGCCTCAATTCATTGGGGCATGGACTCTACAAGGTGTCGAAAGCATTCCACAGGGATGCTGGCCCATGTTGACTCCCACGCTTCCCACAGTTGTGTCAAGCTGGCTGGATGTCCTTTAGGTGATGGACCATTCTTGATACACACAGGAAATTATTGAGTGTAAAAACACTCAGCAACATTGCGGTTCTTGGCACAAAACCCGTTCAATGGCAGTTAAATATTTTGTCATGCCCACCCTCTGAATCAAGGCTTAAAAATCCTTCTTTAACCTGTCTCCTCCCCTTCATCTACATTGATTGAAGTGGATTTAAGTGACATCATTAAGGGATCTTAGCTTTCACCTGGATTCACCTGGTCTTTCTGTCATGGAAAGAGCAGGTGTTCATAATGTTTTGTACACTCAGTGTATAGTGTAGTGTTAGTTACCGTCCATTCAGGAATATAGGTGACCAGTGTATGTGAGTAGCTGTGTCTCTGTGAGGTACTGGCAATGATAAAACACTTTCATATGCAAGGAAAGGGATATGAAGTGTGTGTGTGTATGTGTGTGTATGTACGTGTGCGTGTGCATGCGTGCTTAATGTGTGTGTGCGTGCTTGGCACCTCACTAGGCCAGGTGCAGGGCTGGGTCATTGGTCACGCCGTGCGTTGTGATTGGGATAAACAGGGTCTCTGCCCCTCCTCTCCAGGGACCCCCATTTCCTGGTATTCTGGAGTCACTCTTTGTAAAGGGAGGAACACAACATCACAACACCAGAGAAGATCAAACGCTGCTCTCTGTGCTGAGTCAGGGTTAAGAAAAAGTAGCCCAGAACACAGAAACATGCGTGACTGATGAACATGTGTATCAAATCTGCTTTAAGCTAGGCTGAGAGAGACCGTTTCAACAGATATTACTGTCATCAGGGCATTATTAACAACCTTATAATTAACTGTGCATTATAGTAAGTTATATTTCAAGAGATGATGAATTAATCTCACGTGGTGGACAAGTTTGTTTTCGACTATATTAGCCCTCCACAGCTGATTGTGTATTAAATATTTTGGTGAGATTTTGTTCATCTTGCGCTCTACATTTCCTCTAGCCCTTTTTTTTGCACAGAAACAGATTTGTATCCTTTAACTTCCATTTGAACCACTCCATAGACAACTATAGCAGGAAACATTCTGTTATGACAATGCTACTGATTTTGTCTTCAGCAGACTGGCTCTGTTTTACATTACAATGTTCAGTCACGATAACTTCTGTTACTTTACACCACACATTTCCTCTACCCGTCCTCTACACATGCAAACAAACACATTTTCGTTCCTTTCTTCTGAATGAAAGAAGAAACTCTCCCCTCTCTCTCCCCTGTCTCCCCCCTGTCTCCCCCCTATCCTCTAAGGCAGGAAGCTGTGAGACTCAGACGTACTGTACAGTCCCGCGCGTCTGGGCCGGAACCAGGATGTGTTGCTAGGCACAGGGATGATTGTGTCAGCACTTACTGGCCGCTCCGTTTCCTTACAGGTGATCTCCTGAATGGACACTGACAGATATATGTTTCCTGCTATTTTTCACTTTACAGGGGGCAGAAAAACACAGAGCAACACTGCAGGCTCAGAACAGAGCGGAGTGGAGCGGGAACAGAGGGGACTTTCAGTCACAGTGTCACCTCTGGTACCATCAACCCCTCCCCTCCCGCCCCAGGACCTCGAGGTGACCCGACCCCTGGGGGGTGAACACTCACCCCCGAGGAATAGGACCTGACTTCTGGTGGTGGGTAACCAGGAGAGGAGGTGGCTGCACAGGGAGGGGATTGTATTGGGGAACTTTTGGGAGACTTTTATTTCTGATGTGTTTGATTGACCTCTGATGGCTGGCTCGATATAGGGAGGGAAGAGAGTGGGAGGGAGGGAAGGGAAGGGAAGAGAGGGAGGTGGAAGGTTGAGGATGCAGAGAGAAAGGGGGCCATGACGTGTGGGGTTTTGGGTCATTCTTTTGATTGATGACGTGGTTGATTGCCGTAGGGAAGTTACCTTTCTACCAGAGGGTACACAGTGGGTACAGAGACAGACTATGGAGGGAAGGAGAGAAGAAGGGGTGAGTTGTGGAAGAGGGGAGGGGGGGGGGGGGGTGAGGTTGGTATGGGGGGGGTCATTATTTTGATTTACGACACAGTTGATTTATGCTCATGGATATTACCTCTCGGAAAAGGGTTTGTGGCTTGTCTGAAGTTGTGTTTAGTTACATGTCTGACAGGCAGTAGTGATTTGGCCCCCCATTGTTTTCCAACCGTAACATGAAGAGGGGTCATCTCCATAGAAGACAGAGGAAATCGCTTTTTGATTGGTTTATAATGATTAGTAAACGTACCAGTTGCTCAGACCGGTAAAGAACCACAGAAAGAAAGACTTTGTCATTATTGTTATCATAGATAAAACAAGTTTTGTGTTGTCTTAATGGATACGACATGCTATAGGATGAGATCACCCAAAGTAAGTTTATGTTCTGCTCGATTTTAGGCATTCAAAAGGAAATTATGTGTATTTTAAGTTACACAACAAACCTCACCCTAAATATGCCCCACAATGGTATCGTGTCTACTATCAGGATTCTTGAGTTGACCAGAACTCATGTGTAGATAGATAGGGGTAAATCCCCAACACAAATAACCACAACTTCCTCCCATTCAAACATTCTGTCTCCATACATTTCTATTGACTAGATATTGAGTAGACATTCTATAATTACATTGACTGCAATGAAGGGGTTAATCCAGTCTGGGTCAGCGGTGGTCTTTGAGAGTGTGACCTGCGGGGCTGTTTTTATGACAGGCATTCTCAATGGCCACTCAGGACGATTCTTCTTCACGACGAGGTGTTGAGAGAAGAGCAGACATGGGAAGTACACACACTGAGGCTGAGGCCACTTATCTAGGATATCCCAAACTGCGAGTGTGTGTGTGTGTGTGTGTGTGTGTGTGTGTGTGTGTGTGTGTGTGTGTGTGTGTGTGTGTGTGTGTGTGTGTGTGTGTGTGTGTAACCCCTGGGTGACTCGCAGATACAAGGAGGTGACAGGAAAGACCAAGGTCAACCATGGTCTGGGACCTCTGAGTCGGCCATTTTACTTTTGGAAGACATAAATCAGATGAAACGGACAGTTCCTCTCCTCTTCAAAGGCTTTTGTTTTACAGATGTTATCAGGAGGGCAGAGGCAATTGCCTGTATAATGGACCCACTTAGTCAGTCTGATAAGTATAACAGTAAGGAACACACAGTCCTGCGACAGTCTGGTAGTCAGCTAGAAGACAAGGAATAAACTGATGTTTTCTCAGGTTCTGAGTTGTATCACCTCAATGTGACAGCGACAGCCATTTTGACGCGGTGTCGTCTGCCAACGTCAACCATAAAGCCATTGTTTATGTTCCTGTCTGAAGAGGTTTATACTAGTGACCCCGTCTGGGTGAGTTACTGTAGGCAATTCCACGGTAACAGAATTGTGCTGATTTTTCACTTCAAAGTGTATGCCATACAAAAACTCTATGTACAATGACTACTTTTACACTGAAGATTTGACTAAAACACATTTACTGAAAGAACTGGGCAGATGCTAAGTTTGGTAACGGAATCTCGTTTTTTTATGTGACCACGTTTTCTAAAAACTCTACACTTAAATATCTGCTCTGAATTAAGATTGAAAGATGTCTGCAGAAAGAATGGGGTGTCAGCTACTACCTACTTTCAAGCGTTGGTCGCTGCTCAGTGGGTAAAGATGCTGATTATAGTAAATGGAAAGAGAGGGGGCTCATTGGTAGGTTTCAGTGGGAGCCGGAAGAGGTGACATTAACTAGAGAGAGAGGGAAGAGAGAGAGGGAGAATGAAAGGGAGGGGTTGTCCAGGCTGTTTTCAGAGTCCTTCTTTGACACCAGATGACAGAAAGAGGAAGAAAAGTTATGAGCTGAATATAACAGTATGCCAGTGGAAGGGAGGACAGTAGCAGGTGACCCTATGAGCTGAATATAACAGTATGCCAGTGGAAGGGAGGACAGTAGCAGGTGACCCTATGAGCTGAATATAACAGTATGCCAGTGGAAGGGAGGACAGTAGCAGGTGACCCTATGAGCTGAATATAACAGTATGCCAGTGGAAGGGAGGACAGTAGCAGGTGACCCTATGAGCTGAATATAACAGTATGCCAGTGGAAGGGAGGACAGTAGCAGGTGACCCTATGAGCTGAATATAACAGTATGCCAGTGGAAGGGAGGACAGTAGCAGGTGACCCTATGAGCTGAATATAACAGTATGCCAGTGGAAGGGAGGACAGTAGCAGGTGACCCTATGAGCTGAATATAACAGTATGCCAGTGGAAGGGAGGACAGTAGCAGGTGACCCTATGAGCTGAATATAACAGTATGCCAGTGGAAGGGAGGACAGTAGCAGGTGACCCTATGAGCTGAATATAACAGTATGCCAGTGGAAGGGAGGACAGTAGCAGGTGACCCTATGAGCTGAATATAACAGTATGCCAGTGGAAGGGAGGACAGTAGCAGGTGACCCTATGAGCTGAATATAACAGTATGCCAGTGGAAGGGAGGACAGTAGCAGGTGACCCTATGAGCTGAATATAACAGTATGCCAGTGGAAGGGAGGACAGTAGCAGGTGACCCTATGAGCTGAATATAACAGTATGCCAGTGGAAGGGAGGACAGTAGCAGGTGACCCTATGAGCTGAATATAACAGTATGCCAGTGGAAGGGAGGACAGTAGCAGGTGACCCTATGAGCTGAATATAACAGTATGCCAGTGGAAGGGAGGACAGTAGCAGGTGACCCTATGAGCTGAATATAACAGTATGCCAGTGGAAGGGAGGACAGTAGCAGGTGACCCTATGAGCTGAATATAACAGTATGCCAGTGGAAGGGAGGACAGTAGCAGGTGACCCTATGAGCTGAATATAACAGTATGCCAGTGGAAGGGAGGACAGTAGCAGGTGACCCTATGAGCTGAATATAACAGTATGCCAGTGGAAGGGAGGACAGTAGCAGGTGACCCTATGAGCTGAATATAACAGTATGCCAGTGGAAGGGAGGACAGTAGCAGGTGACCCTATGAGCTGAATATAACAGTATGCCAGTGGAAGGGAGGACAGTAGCAGGTGACCCTATGAGCTGAATATAACAGTATGCCAGTGGAAGGGAGGACAGTAGCAGGTGACCCTATGAGCTGAATATAACAGTATGCCAGTGGAAGGGAGGACAGTAGCAGGTGACCCTATGAGCTGAATATAACAGTATGCCAGTGGAAGGGAGGACAGTAGCAGGTGACCCTATGAGCTGAATATAACAGTATGCCAGTGGAAGGGAGGACAGTAGCAGGTGACCCTATGAGCTGAATATAACAGTATGCCAGTGGAAGGGAGGACAGTAGCAGGTGACCCTATGAGCTGAATATAACAGTATGCCAGTGGAAGGGAGGACAGTAGCAGGTGACCCTATGAGCTGAATATAACAGTATGCCAGTGGAAGGGAGGACAGTAGCAGGTGACCCTATGAGCTGAATATAACAGTATGCCAGTGGAAGGGAGGACAGTAGCAGGTGACCCTATGAGCTGAATATAACAGTATGCCAGTGGAAGGGAGGACAGTAGCAGGAGATCCTATGAGCTGAATATAACAGTATGCCAGTGGAAGGGAGGACAGTAGCAGGTGACCCTATGAGCTGAATATAACAGTATGCCAGTGGAAGGGAGGACAGTAGCAGGTGACCCAACTGTGGTGTGTGACTATTATGATTTCCCATTGTAGCAAATTGAATTGCAGTAGTTCTGTTACTGATTTTTCACAAATTCTGTTACCAACACTATGACTTATTGGTAGGTCTACCTTATTAAACACTACGACTTATTGGTAGGTCTACCTTATTAAACACTACGACTTCTTGGTAGGTCTACCTTATTAAACACTACAACTTATTGGTAGGTCTACCTTATTAAACACTATGACTTATTGGTA
Source organism: Oncorhynchus clarkii lewisi (assembly GCF_045791955.1). Lineage (NCBI taxonomy): Eukaryota > Metazoa > Chordata > Actinopteri > Salmoniformes > Salmonidae > Oncorhynchus > Oncorhynchus clarkii. The sequence goes on along the minus strand of NC_092150.1, from coordinate 70,742,440 downwards.
GGTCTACCTTATTAAACACTATGACCTATTGGTAGGTCTATCTTATTAAACAGTATGACTTATTGGTAGGTCTACCTTATTAAACACTACGACTTATTGGTAGGTCTATCTTATTAAACACTACAACTTATTGGTAGGTCTACCTTATTAAACACTATGACTTATTGGTAGGTCTACCTTATTAAACACTATGACTTATTGGTAGGTCTATCTTATTAAACAGTATGACTTATTGGTAGGTCTACCTTATTAAACACTACGACTTATTGGTAGGTCTACCTTATTAAACACTATGACTTATTGGTAGGTCTACCTTATTAAACACTATGACTTATTGGTAGGTCTACCTTATTAAACACTATGACTTATTGGTAGGTCTACCTTATTAAACACTATGACGTATTGGTAGGTCTACCTTATTAAACACTATGACTTATTGGTAGGTCTACCTTATTAAACACTACAACTTATTGGTAGGTCTACCTTATTAAACACTATGACTTATTGTTAGGTCTACCTTTGTTTTTCAGTGAATTTTCATTATCCTCCCTCCTCATGTGGGAGAGAAATTAGAGAATATCTTAAAGTTATGTGAAATCAAATAAAATGTTATTTGTGGATTTTTGGTAACGGAATGCAAATAATACCTCCAAAACTAAGGGGCTGATGTTAGTTGCCAGTGGTCTTTACTTCAATATTGTTGTTTTGATGTATTTCTAATATTTTCTGGTAGATGTTTTCTAAGACCCCTGTTCCACTAGTTTTTTTCATTTTTAGGATGGAAAATGGTTCAAAAATTTATATATGCCTTAATTTATCAAAAATATAAACTCTTAGCTTTCTTTTGACACTAGATTTGACATGCTCCTATGAACTTCCCATGTTGTTGCTCATGGGTCCTTTACATGGAAATGCCCTGTAGTGGCTGGGCAGTGGGGATTCAGACCCTACGGTCCCCTAAGGATTACAAGGTTAAACATTCAGTCAGTCATGTACAGTACAGCTGATATTGATGTACTGTAGTTAAAGGTGCCTTTGAATCCATATCAGAGAGCACCATGGGAAACACGTCAGCCGTAGACAGACACTTCAAGGTTAAACGGTGTTAAACACATGTTTTATCCTCTTTGCTAGACAATGTTTGTCTTATTGTCAATCACACCATATGTCACCCCCTTTAATGTTTGCTCTTTCGGTCGTGAAACACATTTTCTCCTCGTTGCGCCCCACCCCTCCACCCTCATGTCTAATCGCAGGTCACCCTCACGGTTGTGTTGTTGCACCAAGGAGCAGGCAGGGCCATCTATGTCGCTCAGCTCAACCACTCTAACCAACGCTGGCTAACTAACGTTCATGCTAGCCTAGCGCTGTGATCTCCAGCTAACCTTGCCACAGGCCTCTTTGTCTGTGCACACGGCTGGCTCCATCCCCTATGTTATTGAGCGAGGCTAAATCAATGGCGAATTGCTGGCACTGTTCACAGGACAGTGACCGAAGCCCAGCCTGCCCCCCCCCCCTCTCCCCCTGCTCCCCCCTTGCCTCCCTCCTCCCTGATTGACACTTGAAAGGTGGCCGAGGACGGGGCCGGAGGCGATGTTCCTCGCTCTGGAACCCTCCGTGCAGGGTAACAGCTGGTGACATCTGCAGAGAGGCCCACAAAAGGCAGTTGAAAGCTGCGTTTGTGCCCCCTCCTTCTCTCCCCTTCTCTCTCACTCCCCCCCTCAGTGCCTCTTCTCTCTCTCTCTCTTTCTCTCTGTGACTTTCTCTCTCTCTCTCTCCCTCAGATGTCCCCTCTGTTTCCTAAGAGCTGGCCCTTTCGTCTGACACAGTGATACAGGCGCCCTGGCTCGTTTGAAATCTGCTTGAAGAGTTTGCGCGTGTGGTGTGTCTCTGTCTGAGGGAGAAAGGGAGAACGAGAAAAGAGACATGCAGAAAAAGAAAGACATCGCCTGTGTGTGTTTTACATCACAAAACAGAAAACACTTTTATTTTTTAAACAGCACCCTAGACATTTCAATCCATCTTTCTCCACTCCTTCCCTGCGTATCACCCGATGCCACTTCATTTGATCTCCTTATGCACAAAACAACTGCTGTATTGATATGGGTCCACACACCCAGTTAAAAGGCTGCTTTTAAGAGCTCCCTTTGTCCCGGCTCAATCACATTACCCTCGCTCAACTCACAGCGAGTGCTTGGGAAGCGGAAGGGGGTATCGACTCCCGTTAAAAGAATCCAAACGCGTTCACTGACGAGACACACACTGCCTGCAGGAATGTCAAACTTCCGACCAAACTCTCTCTCCCATGTCTCTGTCTCTGTCCTAGCTAGTGCTTGGCTCCTGACAGCCATCCGCTTTTCCCTCTGTGCTAAAAGTGCTGGAGTTAACATTGTGGGAGTGTTTATGTGATGTTTATGAGACAACATAATGAAGGCAGGGAGAGAACTACAGCAAATAGCTACTGAGAATGTTCTGAACTTGGATAAAGATACACAACAATATAACAAATAAAATCCTTACTAAAGCCTACTGACCACTTCTATCTATATAAATGATTTAGTCTATCTTTGAACATGTTTGACTGTATTTTATTTTACAATGACCAACCAACAAATGATGAATGTAATGTCAAACTCTTTAAAAGGCACATGTTGTGTTAATTACAATACGTTTCCAGAAACGTATTTTCTGAACAAACCCTAAAACTCCCTCATCCTGCAGGTACGGACAGGGTCAAAAGGTCAGCGTGATCCAGGTCAGGTGCCCCCCCTCTATCCTCCCTCCCTCCATGAATATTTCAGCGGTGTGTGAATCCCTCCTTTCAGGGAGCGGGAGGCGCTGACTGAAGGTTTCTTCAGGACCTAGGTCTGGGCTGACTGACGAGCACAAAACAACCGTCAAGCCCCGGACATGAGGGCAGTGCCACGGCGCAGCGTACTGTAGCGTTAGCCCTTAGCGGAAGGCTAGGCTGCTCCCCCACAGTCTCCTTTGTTGGGCTAAACCTGGAGCATGAATGGAGAGGGAGAAGTGAGTGACAGAGGAAAACGTAGCGGGGGATAAAGTGAGATATTGACCTCTCAATCGCCGTGTGACTGGGGAGGGAGAGGGGAGAAGGTGTAGTGAGTCAGTGTTGTGTGTGTTTGTATGTAAATGTGAATATGAGGTGTAGTGAGTCAGTGTTGTGTGTGTGTGTTTGTATGTAAATGTGAATGTGAATGTGAGGTGTAGTGAGTCAAGGTGTGTGTTTGTATGTATATGTGAATATGAGGTGTAGTGAGTCAGTGTGTGTGTTTGTATGTATATGTGAATATGAGGTGTAGTGAGTCAGTGTGTGTGTTTGTATGTATATGTGAATATGAGGTGTAGTGAGTCAGTGTGTGTGTGTATATGTGAATATATAGTATGTGTGTAGTAAGTGAGAGTTGGTATGGTCTACATTTGTTGGCATATATATATATATATATATGTGTGTGTGTGGGGGGAGGGAGGGGGGGGTTGGTGTGTGTGTGCACCTGTATTGTCATGTGTGTGTACCTGTATTGGCATGTGAGTCAGTGAGTGTGTGAGGGGGGAGAGAAAGTGATAATCATGTCAACTGTAGTGACAGCGGACCCAGCCAAAGCACCACCGTACCTCATCCTAATGTACTCCACCTCCTTGTTCCCTCTCTGACCCTGCACAGTAACATGAAACAAGATTCCCCCCGAAGATAATATTCAGTTTCAGCTGTGCCACAGCAGAGCAGCACGTCCTGTCTGCCCCTGTCCAAACCCCCTCCAAGACAAAGCAGGAAGGAACTCTAGCTTCTTGTTATTATGACATCTGGTAACATGAACTCCTTGGAAGACTTCTCCTGTCATCCCAGCCTGAGGTCCTCTTTATTCCACAGGCAGGGGATCTAAAGGTCGTGACCCCCCGGACAGATTATGCTGGAACAGGGGAACAGTGTTGAAATCGAATTGAATAACCTTATTGGGCTTGACTGGCACTCTCGTCTCTCTGAATCCAGACCATTCAGACCTGTTTGTCAGACTACAGTTCAGAAGTTTGATGTGTTGTGAAATATTCCATAGCGCAGACAAATAAACATTTGGACACTGTCCAGCGGGAGTGAAAAATGTGCTCTCACACATAAGTGATCTCTTTTAAACAACTTCTAGCCTACAGGTGCATCCTGAAAGAGAAACATTCACAGGTTGGGGGCACCAGGTAGCCTATTGGTTAGAGCATTTGCCTTGTAACTGAAAGGTTGCAAGATCAAATCCCTGAGCTGAAAAGGTACAAATATTGTTAGAGCATTTGCCTTGTAACCAAAAGGTTGCAAGATCAAATCCCTGAGCTGAAAAGGTACAAATCTGTCGTTCTGCCGCTGAACAAGGCAGTTAACCCACTGTTCCTAGGCCATCAATGAAAATAAAAAAATTTCTTAACTGACTTGCCTATTTAAATAAAGGTGAATTAAAAGTAAGTAGGCTTTTCTCTTTTATAATTTACTTTCGGTGTCCATTGTCCAGACATTCTTGTGTTTAGCAGGTTGTTGTAGCGAACAAAGAGAAGTTGACATGAGCCCTGTGACATAGACCTACTCCTCCTATTTTTAAAGTCTTGCTTGTCGCCTATTAATATTCCCGCGCTGTAGTCCGTGGCGGGGTTCAAAGGCGCATGCCACGGCGCATGCCACGGCGCATGAGATGACAGGTCTGCTGTGGTGCAGAGTGAGCCAAGAAAGTGACAGCCGCACACCCTCTCTCTCTTGTTAACGAAATAAATAAATGCATTCTGAAAAGCCAATAAGCAGCGGGCAGAAACCGGAGCCAATGATCAGTGCGTCAAAAACAAACAGTTCGGCCATTAATCTTTCTTTCTCTCTCTCTCTATCTCTCTCTCTTGCTCTCTCTCTCTATCTCTCTCTCTTGCTCTCTCTCTCTCTCTCTCTCTCTCTCTCTCTCTCTCTCTCTCTCTCTCTCTCTCTCACTCTCTCTCTCTCTATTTCTGTCTTTCTTCTAATCCATCCCTCTCTCTCTACCTCCTCTGAGAGAATTACTGCCATAGATGTATAATTCACTGCGGTTTGGCTTTAGAAGGCAGCGGTTCTGTCGGAAAACACAGTGACAGCCAAGTTAGCGCGCCCTCCTCATTCAACTGGGCCACCTGTTCGCTGGGGAGGGGAGGGAGAGGGGGGAGAGAGAGGGACAGAGGTACAATGCTTGATTTATATTTAATCTCTCCTCTGAGTTTAATGACTTTGTTGTGTAGTGGAATAAAAAATCCCCTCATGTATTAAAGATGACAACTTAAAGGAATCCTATACAGCTACAGGGCTATTGGACTTTTATTGTGAACTGCTTAAGTCAATTTGCTTGTCAGGATATTGGCGTTTGTCTTAGTTCATTCAAGCTAGTTTGTCCCATCACAAATGTTCTCAAGAGACTTGCCTATTTGTCTGTTTGTCTATTTTGCGAAAAGCCTATGATATAGACCTTTCAGTAGAGACAGACCCATGACACTGACTGACCTCTTATATCACCTACTGTATCGCACCAATAAATCTGGTCGAAACAATATTTACATGTTTCCTGCCAATTGTAGGCATTTTGAGCTGGAGGAAAAAGTGACTGAAGCACTGTGTGCCAGGTGGCGTGTGTGTATGTCTGCCCGTGCACGCATGTGTGTGGCTGTGTGTGCGTGTGTGTATGTCTGCCCGTGCACGCATGTGTGTGGCTGTGTGTGCGTGTGTGTATGTCTGCCCGTGCACGCATGTGTGTGGCTGTGTGTGCGTGTGTGTATGTCTGCCCGTGCACGCACGTGTGTGGCTGTGTGTGCGTGTGTGAAATGTCTGCCCGTGCACGCATGTGTGTGGCTGTGTGTGCGTGTGTGTATGTCTGCCCATACACGCATGTGTGTGGCTGTGTGTGCGTGTGTGTATGTCTGCCCGTGCACGCATGTGTGTGGCTGTGTGTGCGTGTGTGGCTGTGTGTGGCTGTGTGTGCGTGCGTCATTAGGGGATGACAGTTTTTGGAGGTGAGGAGGAATAACAGTTATGGCTTTGGCAACGCGTCTCCCTCGCCCCATCTGCGCTCGCCCCTGCGTTCGTCTCGGGGTTTCCTGGGCCATGATGAGGGCTGTCAGGGGCTCTTTAACCTCCTAACTGATGCGCCCCACCGGCCCTAATCACACATTAATGACATCAGGAGGACCCAGGGGCTGACTGCACCACTGCCTGCACACACAGAGTACTGATGAAGAGCTCAATTATACAGCAGGAAGATATCATAACTGGGAGTGATCTGGGCATGGAGGTGTGAGGTTATGGACTAGCAGGTTGGAGGATGGACTTCTGGAGAAGAGCACAAGGAGGCCTGCGTTACTGACCTTAATTGGAGTGTTATGGATAGGGTCATAGGGTGGTAGTAACCTCTTTGAAGTGTAGTATTGTCAGGGAAGTGGAAGTAGGGTCCACCCATGTCTTGCTCCATCGTTGCTTTCACTGGAACATACAGATCCACGCATGACCCTATCATTAAACAGATGCAGGAAAGATGGCCCGATCACCCCCCTCCCTGTATGTGAGCTTGTGTGTGTGTGTGTATATTACTTAATTACTATGCACAAGGAATGCATCTGTGAAACACCTCTGAGTGGGAGAACTTTTCATGTTTCATAAAACATTTATTTGATTGCTCTCAGATACACACAAACACACACCACACACACCTACACACACACAGCCACACTGCGAGCCCAGTCCTGTCTGCTCCTCGGTGTGAGATGAGTGAGTGTGTTTGTATGAAATATTAACAGGCCATTTGGTCCTCTGCTCCTCTGTTTGAGAGCTGGATGTTGGCCCTGAGTCTCTGGTCCCTCTTTGAGGCCATCTGCTGGGTACAGGCACCAGGGAGATCTCCAGGAGGGGGCCCTGTCACCCAGGCAGGCAAGCCCAGAAACGAGCACCGCCCTGGGGATAGATTCGCCCGACCTGCTGAGTGACAGCGCATCAAAGCTCCCAACCTACCAGATCACTGTACATGCTACAGGGCCACTGATATGTAAACGCGCTGCTTACCGCCTGACCACGAGGGACCACGATGCTCTTCTTTTGAGGGACTTCTAAGTGGTGAATCTATCTGTCACTGTTTAGTTCACTGCTATTAATGTACAGCTTTGTAGAATGAGTTCGGTCACAGAGCACTTGACACAATGCCGGGCTCATCTCATGAAAGACTTTCTTTCTGGTTTAAAGCCTGGCTGCCCAGTTAGAAACCTCTTAGAACCCTTCTCTATAATCGGTTGGAACCACTCCTTCTAAGAATTGACATAGGACCAATATTTCTCTGTCCTATGGCTGGTTCCAGGTTAAGTCTGCCCAGGAGGACTTGGAGCTAAAATTAAGCCGCCCGGAGACTCCTCCAATCGAAGATATCTGATTGGCTGGCTGACCAATCAATTATCCACACTTGGAGCATAGGAAATGCCCACTGGTGTTGTGTTACATTTAGAAGTTTACAACTAAAGTGTATACCGCCTATCAAAAACAATCTCTTTGAGTTCACCCATTCTAAAATTGAATTGGGAAACAGCGTTCTTTCTTTACCTGACTAGAATAATATTATATAACAGAAGCATGTTTTACATTACAATTACCTTGTTATTGTCGTTGTCATTAGCTAACACTCACCGTAGTGCAGGTATGTGTGTGTGCTAGCGTGCATATGTGTGTGTGTGTGTGTGTGTGTCTGTGTTACTGTTGACATTTAATGTCCTTGTTTTGTGTAATGGATTTGTCCCTGGCAGCGGGCTGTTTGCAGGGTGTCTTATGAGACCCCTGGGTTAAGGAGGCTGTATTAGCCTACTGAAAACTGATTACACATCAGACAGCTGGTGCACAGGCACAGCAACACTATTAGCATAATTGAAAATACAGAAATTAGAGCCTGCCAACGTAAATGGTCAAAAACGATTAACCAAAAACTATAGTTGAATCAATGTTCGGTAAGCCTGTGAGAAGAAACAAACGCCCTGTGGGCTATTTTAGAAGTGCCAATGCACTACCTATTTTTCTGGTGTATTCTAATTATTGATTGTGGAGTGTATAAAGCAAAGTTATAATTTGATTAGTCCTTAGTGTTTTATAAACTACACTAACACCTAATAAAGATGTTTCAGGTATCTAGAGTTGGCAAATATCCAAGATTATGGTCCAATAGAATAACTCATAGGAGACCAGTTTTCTCCTCTCCTCTCCTCTCCTCTCCTCTCCTCTCCTCTCCTCTCCTCTCCTCTCCTCTCCTCTCCTCTCCTCTCCTCTCCTCTCCTCTCCTCTCCTCTCCTCTCCTCTCCTCTCCTCTCCTCCATGCCAGTCTGTTTCTGCCCTCATCCTCTGGTCGTGCCAGGGCTCTTTTCTCGGGTCGACGAGTCATAGACTCACGTGTACTCCCACACACATGCGTGCTCAGGCCCACTTGTAAGCACACACATTCGCTATCTTGCTCTATCTCTTGCACACACATTCACACACACACACACACACACACACACACACACACACACACACACACACACACACCATGTCTTGGCTCTCCTCTGGTAGGCCAAAGCGTGCCAGGCTAACTGTTCCATGTCTGCTCATGTGTGACGCTCACTGCACCTGGGGCCCTCACCATAAAATACAGCCATCATCAGAAACCTTGTTCACTACTCAACACACTGGGGCAACTCAGACAGAGGATCCTTCTGAACAACACAACCTATAACGTGGTCTCTCTTGAGCATAGTTGCCTCAGCATGGAAAGAGAAAAATTATGGCTCATTCAGTCATGTACATTTTCCACAATAACGTGTCAACAGACGTCGCAAGAGGAACAACAACAAGCAATGCTGAAGAGACTGGCTCATATCTTATTTTGGGCTTTGCAGAGGGACTGGTAGTCTCACCACACTTTGTGTCTCCTCCTCACTCTATGTAGTGGCATTAGGGCCAAGGCTTTCAACAGTCTTTATGCATAAATATGGTGTGATATTACTTATCCCTGTGAAGTACATTAAAGAGGGTAGATAGAGTGGATAGCCCGGAGTACTGGCCCGTGGAAGTGTGACACGACAGAGAAGAATAGATTTGATAGTGTGTTAATGGACGTTTTCAGTGTGGGATTACATACACCCCCTGGGGGAGGCCTACAGTACGCACGCACGCACACACACACACACACACACCAACGCGTTCTTACACACACTCACACACATGCATGAACGTGCTCACACAATCATGCAAGGGTAAAACTTTACACGCATCTGGCCTTTTCAAGAGGTAAACTGTAGACAGTGTTTGTATATGAAAGTGTGTTAGGGTGTGAGTGAATTAGTGAGTGTGTGTCTCTGTGTGTCTGTGTGTATGTCTGCGTGTGTGTGTGTGTGTGTGTGTGTGTGTGTGTGTGTGTGTGTATGTGTGTGTGAGAGAGATGGGGGTTAAATGAGGGTTGCTGAAGCGTTCATATTATTACAGCACATTTTCTCTCATGAAGTAGACCATTGTTTTCTCTCCCATGTAAATCTCTGCCCTTCAGGATGGGAATACTATAATCCCAGATTAGGAAAGATGGGTTAGGGTCCACACCCACACACACAATGAGCCTGTTGTGTTTGTTTGTGGTTATGTGTGTTTATGCGTGTGTGTGTGTGTGTGTGTGTGTGTGTGTGCGTGCGTGCGTGCGTGTGTGTGTGTGTGTGTGTGCGTGCGTGTGTGTGTGGCTGCAACATTGTTTTGTTTACTCTACTGGTCAAACATCTGCGGGAGGAGGCAAAATATTCTCACACGTCTACTGTAGCTAACATACTGGATGCTACGCTACGCGGGCGGCTGTCATCATTTGGCATTAACGACATTCACTGAGCTTCCTGCTGTCTGGGTAATAGAACACATGGTCACAACTCTAATCAACACATGTAGGCTAAAGATGGAAAAAACAATGTCATATTTTAGTGTAATACAATAAATGGAATGACTGTTGTAACTATAAGAGGCTGTGCTACGGATACCAATTGGACTTAACATTTTAAGTCAATTCACCTTCTTAGAACCTCTGAAGCCTTGGATCAAACGAAACTGTCAAGATCATTTCAAATCACTCTCACTTTCAGTGAACTATTTAAGCAAGGATCACATTTTGTAGGTGGTTGAACTGTCTGAAATCTATGAGATTTCATATTTAACTCCCAACTGTGTGCTGACTGTGTCAGAGCCTCACAGAACATGTATAGGTACATACATATTATAGCATCTAACAGGATGGCCTCAACAAAAATCCTCCCAAATGATTTATGCATTACTATTGCTCAACTCGGGCCGTAAGGGGTCTCCCTACATTAAGGCAGGGGCTACGGCCCCCTCCCTGCCCTCATAGTTCTTGGCCAGTCATGCAAGAGAATCTGTGGGTCACAGAAGGGCTGGAAAAAGCTCACAAGTTGTTCTCTGTGACAGATGTCCTCTGGAAGATCCCCCCCCCTCCCTCCCATCCTCCCTCACCCTATCCCTCACCCTCCTCCTCCCTCCCTGTCCCCCTCATTCTCTCTCTCTCCCTTGTCCACTCACTCTGATAACTCGAAGCTGGGAGAGAGCACTGAGCGGAGGTCCCTAGCCTGCTTAGCCTACTTCCCAAGACCCGGTGGGTGCCATGCATTGAGAGAAAGTGCCTGTGAGTGTGTTTACGCATTAGGATAAACACAGTCTTAGCACTTTGCTCCAACTCTTTTATGAGTGTTGCAAACGCCGCGCCTCCCCACGCTGTTAACCCTAACCCTACCACATCCATGTGCCACACTATACAGAATGAACCACTTTACATGTTCATATAGGGCACAGCTGATTGGTTCAACACTTGTGCTTGAATGATTTTGCCATTTTCAAAAGTTGTGATGGACAGTGTAGATATTGGATTGTAATTCCCTGTCTTATTAATGTTGGTGTATGTTGCAGTATAGCTGGTCAGTTTCCTTACTGTGCAGCCCCTCTCTTTAGGCAGTTTAGAGGGGCTGATACCTTTACAGTGTAAATAAAATCCATAACTCCATGGTTCTCACTTCTCTACCTCTATTATTGTTTCATATATTGCCTAATGCCCATACACTGAGTGTCTTGAAAAGCTCAATACAAATACATTTTATAGTTGCTATTTATTTTATTCAGTAACAACTACATTTTTCAATCTTGTAATGTTTGGCCAATCTAGTTCTAAGTAGGTGGTTAATTTACTTCAACTGTAACATTTCTTTACAAACCTCCATTATTCTATACTAACCCTCGGTTACACCTGCATTATTCTATAATAACCCCCTGTTACACCTCCATTATTCTATACTAACCCTCTGTTACACCTCCATTATTCTATACTAACCCCATGTTATACCTCCATTATTCTATACTAACCCTCTGTTATACCTCCATTATTCTATACTAACCCCCTGTTATACCTCCATTATTCTATACTAACCCCCTGTTACAACTCCATTATCTTATACTAACCCCCTGTTATACCTCCATTATCTTATACTGGCCCCCTGTTATACCTCCATTATTCTATACTACCCCCCTATTATACCTCCATTATTCAATAGTAACCCCCTGTTACACCTCCGTTATCTCATACTAACCCCCTGTTATACCTCCATTATTATATACTAACCCCCAATTGTACCTCCATTATTCTATACTAACCCCCTGTTACACCTCCATTATCTTATACTAACCCCTTGTTATACCTCCATTATTCTATACTAACCCCCGTTACACCTCCATTATCTTATACTAACCCCCTGTTATACATCCATTATTCTATACTAACCCCCCTATTATATCTCCATTATTCTATACTAACCCCCTGTTACACCTCCATTATATTATACTAACCCCCTGTTATACATCCATTATTCTATACTACCCCCCTATTATACCTCCATTATTCTATACTAACCCACTATTATGCCTCCATTATTCTATACTAACCTCCTATTATACCTCCATTATTCTATACTAACCCCCCTGTTATACCTCCATTATCTTATTCTAACCCCCTGTTATACCTCCATTATTCTATACTAACCCCCTGTTACACCTCCATTATCTTATGCTAACCCCCTGTTATACCTCCCTTATTCTATACTAACCCCCTGTTACACCTCCATTATCTTATACTAACCCCCTGTTATACCTCCATTATTCTATGCTAACCCCCCTATTATACCTCCATTATTCTATACTAACCCCCTGTTACACCTCCATTATCTTATACTAACCCCCTGTTATACCTCCATTATTCTATACTACCACCCTATTATACCTCCATTATTCTATACTAACCCCCTGTTACACCTCCATTATCTTATACTAACCCCCTATTATACTTCCATTATTCTATACTAACCCCCTGTTACACATCCATTATCTTATACTAACCCCCTGTTATACCTCCATTATTCTATACTAACCCCCCTATTATACCTCCATTATTCTATACTAACCCCCTGTTACACCGCCGATATCTTATACTAACCCCCTGTTATACCTCCATTATCTTATACTAACCCCCTATTATACCTCCATTATTCTATACTACTCCCCTATTATACCTCCATTATTCTATACTAACCCCCTGTTACACCTCCATTAACTTATACTAACCCCCTATTATACCTCCATTATTCTATACTAACCCCCTGTTATACCTCCATTATCTTATACTACCCCCCTATTATACCTCCATTATTCTATACTAACCCCCTGTTATACCTCCATTATCTTATACTAACCCCCTGTTACACCTCCATTATCTTATACTAACCCCCTGTTATACCTCCATTATTCTATACTAACCCCCCTGTTACACCTCCATTATCTTATACTACCCCCTATTATACCTCCATAATTCTATACTAACCCCCCTGTTACACCTCCATTATCTTATACTAACCCCCTGTTATACCTCCATTATTCTATTCCAACCCCCCTATTATACCTCCATTATTCTATACTAATCCCCATATTATACCTCCATTATCTTATACTAACCCCCTGTTATACCTCCATTATTCTATACTAATCCCCTATTATACCTCCATTATTCTATACTAACCCCATGTTATACCTCCATTATCTTATACTGACCCCCTGTTATACCTACATGATTCTATACTAACCCCCTGTTACACCTCCATTATTCTATACTAACCCACTATTATGCCTCCATTATTCTATACTAACCTCCTATTATACCTCCATTATTCTATACTAACCCCCCTGTTATACCTCCATTATCTTATTCTAACCCCCTGTTATACCTCCATTATTCTATACTAACCCCCTGTTACACCTCCATTATCTTATGCTAACCCCCTGTTATACCTCCCTTATTCTATACTAACCCCCTGTTACACCTCCATTATCTTATACTAACCCCCTGTTATACCTCCATTATTCTATGCTAACCCCCCTGTTATACCTCCATTATTCTATACTAACCCCCCTGTTACACCTCCATTATCTTATACTACCCCCTATTATACCTCCATAATTCTATACTAACCCCCCTGTTACACCTCCATTATCTTATACTAACCCCCTGTTATACCTCCATTATTCTATTCCAACCCCCCTATTATACCTCCATTATTCTATACTAATCCCCATATTATACCTCCATTATCTTATACTAACCCCCTGTTATACCTCCATTATTCTATACTAATCCCCTATTATACCTCCATTATTCTATACTAACCCCATGTTATACCTCCATTATCTTATACTGACCCCCTGTTATACCTACATGATTCTATACTAACCCCCTGTTACACCTCCATTATTCTATACTAACCCACTATTATGCCTCCATTATTCTATACTAACCTCCTATTATACCTCCATTATTCTATACTAACCCCCCTGTTATACCTCCATTATCTTATTCTAACCCCCTGTTATACCTCCATTATTCTATACTAACCCCCTGTTACACCTCCATTATCTTATGCTAACCCCCTGTTATACCTCCCTTATTCTATACTAACCCCCTGTTACACCTCCATTATCTTATACTAACCCCCTGTTATACCTCCATTATTCTATGCTAACCCCCCTATTATACCTCCATTATTCTATACTAACCCCCTGTTACACCTCCATTATCTTATACTAACCCCCTGTTATACCTCCATTATTCTATACTACCACCCTATTATACCTCCATTATTCTATACTAACCCCCTGTTACACCTCCATTATCTTATACTAACCCCCTATTATACTTCCATTATTCTATACTAACCCCCTGTTACACATCCATTATCTTATACTAACCCCCTGTTATACCTCCATTATTCTATACTAACCCCCCTATTATACCTCCATTATTCTATACTAACCCCCTGTTACACCGCCGATATCTTATACTAACCCCCTGTTATACCTCCATTATCTTATACTAACCCCCTATTATACCTCCATTATTCTATACTACCCCCCTATTATACCTCCATTATTCTATACTAACCCCCTGTTACACCTCCATTAACTTATACTAACCCCCTATTATACCTCCATTATTCTATACTAACCCCCTGTTATACCTCCATTATCTTATACTGACCCCCTATTTTACCTCCATTATTCTATACTAACCCCCTGTTACACCTCCATTATCTTATACTAACCCCTCTGTTATACCTCCATTATTCTATACTAACCCCCTGCTACACCTCCATTTTCTTATACTACCCCCCTATTATACCTCCATTATTCTATACTAACCCCCTGTTATACCTCCATTATCTTATACTAACCCCCTGTTACACCTCCATTATCTTATACTAACCCCCTGTTATACCTCCATTATTCTATACTAACCCCCCTGTTACACCTCCATTATCTTATACTACCCCCTATTATACCTCCATAATTCTATACTAACCCCCCTGTTACACCTCCATTATCTTATACTAACCCCCTGTTATACCTCCATTATTCTATTCCAACCCCCCTATTATACCTCCATTATTCTATACTAATCCCCATATTATACCTCCATTATCTTATACTAACCCCCTGTTATACCTCCATTATTCTATACTAATCCCCTATTATACCTCCATTATTCTATACTAACCCCATGTTATACCTCCATTATCTTATACTGACCCCCTGTTATACCTACATGATTCTATACTAACCCCCTGTTACACCTCCATTATCTAATACTAACCCCTCTGTTATACCTCCATTATTCTATACTAACCCCCTGTTATACCTCCATTATCTTATACTAACCCCCTGTTATAACTCCATTATTCTATACTAACCCCCTGTTACACCTCCAAATCTTATACAAACCCCCTGTTATACCTCCATTATTCTATACTAACCCCCCTATTATACCTCCATTATTCTATACTAACCCCCTGTTACACCTCCATTATCTTATACTAACCCCCTGTTATTCTTCCATTATTCTATACTACCCCCCTATTATATGTCCATTATTCTATACTAACCCCCTATTATACCTCCATTATTCTATACTAACCCCCTGTTATACCTCCATTATTCTGTACTACCCCCCTATTATACTTCCATTATTCTATACTAACCCCCTGTTACACCTACATTATCTTATACTAACCCCCTGTTATACCTCCATTATTCTATACTACCCCCCTATTATACCTCCATTATTTTATACTAACCCCCTGTTACACCTCCATTATCTTATACTAACCCCCTATT
This sequence comes from Oncorhynchus clarkii lewisi, assembly GCF_045791955.1. Taxonomy (NCBI): domain Eukaryota; kingdom Metazoa; phylum Chordata; class Actinopteri; order Salmoniformes; family Salmonidae; genus Oncorhynchus; species Oncorhynchus clarkii. Next base: position 70,726,674 of record NC_092150.1, on the reverse strand, counting down.
ATACCTCCATTATTCTATACTAACCCCCTGTTACACCTCCATTATCTTATACAAACCCCCTGTTATACCTCCATTATTCTGTACTACCCCCCTATTATACCTCCATGATTCTATACTAACCCCCTGTTATACCTCCATTATCTTATACTGACCCCCTATTTTACCTCCATTATTCTATACTAACCCCCTGTTACACCTCCATTATCTTATACTACCCCCCTATTATACCTCCATTATTCTATACTAACCCCCTGTTATACCTCCATTATCTTATACTAACCCCCTGTTACACCTCCATTATCTTATACTAACCCCCTGTTATACCTCCATTATTCTATACTAACCCCCCTGTTACACCTCCATTATCTTATACTACCCCCTATTATACCTCCATAATTCTATACTAACCCCCCTGTTACACCTCCATTATCTTATACTAACCCCCTGTTATACCTCCATTATTCTATTCCAACCCCCCTATTATACCTCCATTATTCTATACTAATCCCCATATTATACCTCCATTATCTTATACTAACCCCCTGTTATACCTCCATTATTCTATACTAATCCCCTATTATACCTCCATTATTCTATACTAACCCCATGTTATACCTCCATTATCTTATACTGACCCCCTGTTATACCTACATGATTCTATACTAACCCCCTGTTACACCTCCATTATCTAATACTAACCCCTCTGTTATACCTCCATTATTCTATACTAACCCCCTGTTATACCTCCATTATCTTATACTAACCCCCTGTTATAACTCCATTATTCTATACTAACCCCCTGTTACACCTCCAAATCTTATACAAACCCCCTGTTATACCTCCATTATTCTATACTAACCCCCCTATTATACCTCCATTATTCTATACTAACCCCCTGTTACACCTCCATTATCTTATACTAACCCCCTGTTATTCTTCCATTATTCTATACTACCCCCCTATTATATGTCCATTATTCTATACTAACCCCCTATTATACCTCCATTATTCTATACTAACCCCCTGTTATACCTCCATTATTCTGTACTACCCCCCTATTATACTTCCATTATTCTATACTAACCCCCTGTTACACCTACATTATCTTATACTAACCCCCTGTTATACCTCCATTATTCTATACTACCCCCCTATTATACCTCCATTATTTTATACTAACCCCCTGTTACACCTCCATTATCTTATACTAACCCCCTATTATACCTCCATTATTCTATACTAACCCCCTGTTACACCTCCATTATCTTATACAAACCCCCTGTTATACCTCCATTATTCTGTACTACCCCCCTATTATACCTCCATGATTCTATACTAACCCCCTGTTATACCTCCATTATCTTATACTGACCCCCTATTTTACCTCCATTATTCTATACTAACCCCCTGTTACACCTCCATTATCTTATACTAACCCCTCTGTTATACCTCCATTATTCTATACTAACCCCCTGTTATACCTCCATTATCTTATACTAACCCCCTGTTACACCTCCATTATCTTATACTAACCCGCTGTTATACCTCCATTATTCTATACTACCCCCTATTATACCTCCATAATTCTATACTAACCCCCCTGTTACACCTCCATTATCTTATACTAACCCCCTGTTATACCTCCATTATTCTATTCTAACCCCCCTATTATACCTCCATTATTCTATACTAATCCCCATATTATACCTCCATTATCTTGTACTAACCCCCTGTTATACCTCCATTATTCTATACTAACCCCCCTATTATACCTCCATCATTCTATACTAACCCCCTGTTACACCTCCATTATCTTATACTAACCCCCTGTTATTCCTCCATTATTCTATACTAACCCCCTGTTACACCTCCATTATCTTATACTAACCCCCTGTTATTCCTCCATTATTCTATACTAACCCCCTGTTACACCTCCATTATCTTATACTAACCCCCTGTTATACCTCCATTATTCTATACTAACCCCCCTATTATATTTCCATTATCTTATACTGACCCCCTGTTATACCTACATTATTCTATACTAACCCCCTGTTACACCTCCATTATCTAATACTAACCCCTCTGTTATACCTCCATTATTCTATACTAACCCCCTGTTATACCTCCATTATCTTATACTAACCCCCTGTTATAACTCCATTATTCTATACTAACCCCCTGTTACACCTCCAAATCTTATACAAACCCCCTGTTATACCTCCATTATTCTATACTAACCCCCCTATTATACCTCCATCATTCTATACTAACCCCCTGTTACACCTCCATTATCTTATACTAACCCCCTGTTATTCCTCCATTATTCTATACTAACCCCCTGTTACACCTCCATTATCTTATACTAACCCCCTGTTATACCTCCATTATTCTATACTAACCCCCCTATTATATTTCCATTATCTTATACTAACCCCCTGTTATTCCTCCATTATTCTATACTAACCCCCTGTTACACCTCCATTATCTTATACTAACCCCCTGTTATTCCTCCATTATTCTATACTAACCCCCCTATTATATTTCCATTATTCTATACTAACCCCCTATTATACCTCCATTATTCTATACTAACCCCCTGTTATACCTCCATTATTCTGTACTACCCCCCTATTATACTTCCATTATTTTATACTAACCCCCTGTTACACCTCCATTATCTTTAACTAACCCCCTATTATACCTCCATTATTCTATACTAACCCCCTGTTACACCTCCATTATCTTATACAAACCCCCTGTTATACCTCCATTATTCTGTACTACCCCCCTATTATACCTCCATGATTCTATACTAACCCCCTGTTATACCTCCATTATCTTATACTGACCCCCTATTTTACCTCCATTATTCTATACTAACCCCCTGTTACACCTCCATTATCTTATACTAACCCCTCTGTTATACCTCCATTATTCTATACTAACCCCCTGTTACACCTCCATTTTCTTATACTACCCCCCTATTATACCTCCATTATTCTATACTAACCCCCTGTTATACCTCCATTATCTTATACTGACCCCCTATTTTACCTCCATTATTCTATACTAACCCCCTGTTACACCTCCATTATCTTATACTAACCCCTCTGTTATACCTCCATTATTCTATTCTAACCCCCCTATTATACCTCCATTATTCTATACTAATCCCCATATTATACCTCCATTATCTTATACTAACCCCCTGTTATACCTCCATTATTCTATACTAACCCCCCTATTATACCTCCATTATTCTATACTAACCCCCTGTTATACCTCCATTATCTTATACTGACCCCCTGTTATACCTACATTATTCTATACTAACCCCCTGTTACACCTCCATTATCTAATACTAACCCCTCTGTTATACCTCCATTATTCTATACTAACCCCCTGTTATACCTCCATTATCTTATACTAACCCCCTGTTATAACTCCATTATTCTATACTAACCCCCTGTTACACCTCCAAATCTTATACAAACCCCCTGTTATACCTCCATTATTCTATACTAACCCCCCTATTATACCTCCATCATTCTATACTAACCCCCTGTTACACCTCCATTATCTTATACTAACCCCCTGTTATTCCTCCATTATTCTATACTAACCCCCCTATTATATTTCCATTATTCTATACTAACCCCCTATTATACCTCCATTATTATATACTAACCCCCTGTTATACCTCCATTATTCTGTACTACCCCCCTATTATACTTCCATTATTCTATACTAACCCCCTGTTACACCTACATTATCTTATACTAACCCCCTGTTATACCTCCATTATTCTATACTACCCCCCTATTATACCTCCATTATTTTATACTAACCCCCTGTTACACCTCCATTATCTTATACTAACCCCCTATTATACCTCCATTATTCTATACTAACCTCCTGTTACACCTCCATTATCTTATACTAACCCCCTGTTATACCTCCATTATTCTATACTAACCCCCCTATTATACCTATATTATTCTATACTAACCCCCTCTTACACCTCCATTATCTTATACTAACCCCCTGTTATACCTCCATTATTCTATACTACCCCCTATTATACCTCCATAATTCTATACTAACCCCCCTGTTACACCTCCATTATCTTATACTAACCCCCTGTTATACCTCCATTATTCTATTCTAACCCCCCTATTATACCTCCATTATTCTATACTAATCCCCATATTATACCTCCATTATCTTACACTAACCCCCTGTTATACCTCCATTATTCTATACTAACCCCCCTATTATACCTCCATTATTCTATACTAACCCCCTGTTATACCTCCATTATCTTATACTGACCCCCTGTTATACCTCCATTATTCTATACTAACCCCCCTATTATACCTCCATTATTCTATACTAACCCCCTGTTACACCTCCATTATTCTATACTAACCCCCTGTTACACCTCCATTATTCTATACTAACCCTCTGTTACACCTCCATTATTCTATACTATCCCCCTGTTATACCTCCATTATTCTATACTAACCCCCTGTTACACCTCCATTATTCTATACTAACCCCCTGTTACACCTCCATTATTCTATACTAACCCCCTGTTACACCTCCATTATTCTATACTAACCCCCTGTTACACCTCCATTATTCTATACTAGCCCCCCTATTATGCCTCCATTATTCTATACTAACCCCCTGTTATACCTCCATTATTCTATACTAACCCCCTGTTATACCTCCATTATTCTATACGAACCCCCTATTATTCCTCCATTTTTCTATACTAACCCCCTGTTATACCTCCATTATCTTATTCTAACCCCTTGTTATACCTCCCTTATTCTATACTAACCCCCTGTTACACCTCCATTATCTTATACTAACCCCCTGTTATACCTACCTCCCTTATTCTATACTAACCCTGTTATACCTCCATTATTCTATACTAGCCCCCCTATTATGCCTCCATTATTCTATACTAACCTCCTATTATACCTCCATTATTCTATACTAACCCCCTGTTATACCTCCATTATCTTATTCTAACCCCCTGTTATACCTCCATTATTCTATACTAACCCCCTGTTACACCTCCATTATCTTATACTAACCCCCTGTTATACCTCCCTTATTCTATACTAACCCCCTGTTATACCTCCATTATCTTATACTAACCCCCTGTTATACCTCCATTATTCTATACTAACCCCCTATTATACCTCCATTATTCTATACTAACCCCCTGTTATACCTCCATTATTCTATACTACCCCCCTATTATACCTCCATTATTCTATACTAACCCCCCTATTATACCTCCATTATTCTATACTAACCCCCTGTTATACCTCCATTATCTTATTCTAACCCCCTGTTATACCTCCATTATTCTATACTAACCCCCTGTTACACCTCCATTATTCTATACTAACCCCCTGTTACACCTCCATTATCTTATACTAACCCCCTATTATATCTCCATTATTCTATACCAACCCCCTGTTACACCTCCATTATCTTATACTAACCCCCTGTTATACCTCCGTTATTCTATACTAACCCCCCTATTATACCTCCATTATTCTATACTAACCCCCTGTTACACCTCCATTATCTTATACTAACCCCCTGTTATACCTCCATTCTATACTAACCCCCTTTTATACCTCCATTATCTTATACTAACCCCCTGTTATACCTCCATTATCTTATTCTAACTCCCTGTTATACCTCCATTATTCTATGCTAACATCCTGTTACAACTCCATTATCTTATACTAACCCCCTGTTATACCTCCCTTAGTCTATACTAACCCTATTATGCCTCCATTATTCTATACTAGCCCCCCTATTATACCTCCATTATTCTATACGAACCCCCTATTACACCTCCATTATTCTATACTAACCCCCTGTTATACCTCCATTATCTTATTCTAACCCCCTGTTATACCTCCATTATTCTATACTAACCCCCTGTTACACCTCCATTATCTTATACTAAGCCCCTGTTATACCTCCCTTATTCTATACTAACCCCCCGTTACACCTCCATTATCTTATACTAACCCCCTGTTATACCTCCCTTATTCTATACTAACCCTGTTATACCTCCATTATTCTATACTAGCCCCCCTATTATGCCTCCATTATTCTATACTAACCTCCTATTATACCTCCATTATTCTATACTAACCCCCTGTTATACCTCCATTATCTTATTCTAACCCCCTGTTATACCTCCATTATTCTATACTAACCCCCTGTTACACCTCCATTATCTTATACTAACCCCCTGTAATACCTCCATTATTCTATACTACCCCCCTATTATACCTCCATTATTCTATACTAACCCCCCTATTATACCTCCATTATTCTATACTAACCCCCTGTTATACCTCCATTATTCTATACTAATCCCCATATTATACCTCCATTATCTTATACTAACCCCCTGTTATACCTCCATTATTCTATACTAGCCCCCCTTTTTATACCTCCATTATTCTATACTAACCCCCTGTTATACCTCCATTATTCTATACTAAGCCCCTGTTAATCCTCCATTATTCTATACTACCCCCCTATTATACCTCCATTATTCTATACTAACCCCCTGTTACACCTCCCTTATTCTATACTAACCCCCTGTTACACTTCCATTATCTTATACTAACCCCCTGTTATACCTCCCTTATTCTATACTAACCCTGTTATACCTCCATTATTCTATACTAGCCCCCCTATTATACCTCCATTATTCTATACTAACCCCCTGTTATACCTCCATTATCTTATTCTAACCCCCTGTTATACCTCCATTATTCTATACTAACCCCCTGTTACACCTCCATTATCTTATACTAACCCCCTGTTATACCTCCCTTATTCTATACTAACCCTGTTATACCTCCATTATTCTATACTAGTCCCCCTATTATGCCTTCATTATTCTATACTAACCCCCTATTATACCTCCATTATTCTATACTAACCCCCTGTTATACCTCCATTATCTTATACTAAACCCGAGTTATACCTCCATTATTCTATAATAACCCCCTATTATACCTCCATTATTCTATACTAACCCCCTGTTACACCTCCATTATCTTATACTAACCCCCTGTTATACCTCCATTATTCTATACTACCCCCTATTATACCTCCATTATTCTATACTAACCCCCTGTTACACCTCCATTATCTTATACTAACCCCCTGTTATACCTCCATTATTCTATACTAACCCCCTGTACACCTCCATTATCTTATACTAACCCCCTGTTATACCTCCTTTATTCTATACTAACCTCCTGTTACACCTAGATTATCTTATAAGAACCCCCTGTTATACCTCCATTACTCTATACTACCCCCCTATTATACCTCCATTATCCTATACTAACCCTGTGTTACACCTACATTATCTTATACTAACCCCCTGTTATACCTCCGTTATTCTATACTAACCCCCCTATTATACCTCCATTATTCTATACTAACCCCCTGTTACACCTCCATTATCTCATACTAACCCCTTGTTATACCTCCATTATTCTATACTACCCCCCTATTATACCTCCATTATCTTATACTAACCCCCTGTTATACCTCCATTATCTTATTCTAACCCCCTGTTATACCTCCATTATTCTATACTAACCTCCTGTTACAACTCCATTATCTTATACTAACCCCCTGTTATACCTCCCTTATTCTATACTAACCCTGTTATACCTCCATTATTCTATACTAGCCCCCTATTATACCTCCATTATTCTATACTAACCCCCTATTATACATCCATTATTATATACTAACCCCCTGATATACATCCATTATCTTATTCTAACCCCCTGTTATACCTCCATTATTCTATACTAACCCCCTGTTACACCTCCATTATCTTATACTAACCCCCTGTTATACCTCCCTTATTCTATACTAACCCCCTGTTACACCTCCATTATCTTATACTAACCCCCTGTTATACCTCCCTTATTCTATACTAACCCTGTTATACCTCCATTATCTTATTCTAACCCCCTGTTATACCTCCATTATTCTATACTAACCCCCTGTTACACTTCCATTATCTTATACTAACCCCCTGTTATACCTCCATTATTCTATACTAATCCCCATATTATACCTCCATTATCTTATACTAACCCCCTGTTATACCTCCATTATTCTATACTAATCCCCATATTATACCTCCATTATCTTATACTAACCCCCTGTTATACCTCCATTATTCTATACTAGCCCCCTGTTATACCTCCATTATTCTTTACTAACCCCCCTATTATACCTCCATTATTCTATACTAACCCCCTGTTACACCTCCCTTATTCTATACTAACCCCCTGTTACACTTCCATTATCTTATACTAACCCCCTGTTATACCTCCCTTATTCTATACTAACCCTGTTATACCTCCATTATTCTATACTAGCCCCCCTATTATACCTCCATTATTCTATACTAACCCCCTGTTATACCTCCGTTATTCTATACTAACCCCCCTATTATACCTCCATTATTCTATACTAACCCCTGTTACACCTCCATTATCTCATACTAACCCCTTGTTATACCTCCATTATTCTATACTACCCCCCTATTATACCTCCATTATCTTATACGAACCCCCTGTTATACCTCCATTATCTTATTCTAACCCCCTGTTATACCTCCATTATTCTATACTAACCTCCTGTTACAACTCCATTATCTTATACTAACCCCCTGTTATACCTCCCTTATTCTATACTAACCCTGTTATACCTCCATTATTCTATACTAGCCCCCCTATTATACCTCCATTATTCTATACTAACCCCCTATTATACATCCATTATTATATACTAACCCCCTGTTATACATCCATTATCTTATTCTAACCCCCTGTTATACCTCCATTATTCTATACTAACCCCCTGTTACACCTCCATTATCTTATACTAACCCCCTGTTATACCTCCCTTATTCTATACTAACCCCCTGTTACACCTCCATTATCTTATACTAACCCCCTGTTATACCTCCCTTATTCTATACTAACCCTGTTATACCTCCATTATCTTATACTAACCCCCTGTTATACCTCCCTTATTCTATACTAACCCTGTTATACCTCCATTATTCTATACTAGCCCCCCTATTATGCCTCCATTATTCTATACTAACCTCCTATTATACCTCCATTATTCTATACTAACCCCCTGTTATACCTCCATTATCTTATTCTAACCCCCTGTTATACCTCCATTATTCTATACTAACCCCCTGTTACACCTCCATTATCTTATACTAACCCCCTGTAATACCTCCATTATTCTATACTACCCCCCTATTATACCTCCATTATTCTATACTAACCCCCCTATTATACCTCCATTATTCTATACTAACCCCCTGTTATACCTCCATTATTCTATACTAATCCCCATATTATACCTCCATTATCTTATACTAACCCCCTGTTATACCTCCATTATTCTATACTAGCCCCCCTTTTTATACCTCCATTATTCTATACTAACCCCCTGTTATACCTCCATTATTCTATACTAAGCCCCTGTTAATCCTCCATTATTCTATACTACCCCCCTATTATACCTCCATTATTCTATACTAACCCCCTGTTACACCTCCCTTATTCTATACTAACCCCCTGTTACACTTCCATTATCTTATACTAACCCCCTGTTATACCTCCCTTATTCTATACTAACCCTGTTATACCTCCATTATTCTATACTAGCCCCCCTATTATACCTCCATTATTCTATACTAACCCCCTGTTATACCTCCATTATCTTATTCTAACCCCCTGTTATACCTCCCTTATTCTATACTAACCCTGTTACACCTCCATTATTCTATACTAGTCCCCCTATTATGCCTTCATTATTCTATACTAACCCCCTATTATACCTCCATTATTCTATACTAACCCCCTGTTATACCTCCATTATCTTATACTAAACCCGAGTTATACCTCCATTATTCTATAATAACCCCCTATTATACCTCCATTATTCTATACTAACCCCCTGTTACACCTCCATTATCTTATACTAACCCCCTGTTATACCTCCATTATTCTATACTACCCCCTATTATACCTCCATTATTCTATACTAACCCCCTGTTACACCTCCATTATCTTATACTAACCCCCTGTTATACCTCCATTATTCTATACTAACCCCCTGTACACCTCCATTATCTTATACTAACCCCCTGTTATACCTCCTTTATTCTATACTAACCTCCTGTTACACCTAGATTATCTTATAAGAACCCCCTGTTATACCTCCATTACTCTATACTACCCCCCTATTATACCTCCATTATCCTATACTAACCCTGTGTTACACCTACATTATCTTATACTAACCCCCTGTTATACCTCCGTTATTCTATACTAACCCCCCTATTATACCTCCATTATTCTATACTAACCCCCTGTTACACCTCCATTATCTCATACTAACCCCTTGTTATACCTCCATTATTCTATACTACCCCCCTATTATACCTCCATTATCTTATACTAACCCCCTGTTATACCTCCATTATCTTATACTAACCCCCTGTTATACCTCCCTTATTCTATACTAACCCTGTTATACCTCCATTATTCTATACTAGCCCCCTATTATACCTCCATTATTCTATACTAACCCCCTATTATACATCCATTATTATATACTAACCCCCTGATATACATCCATTATCTTATTCTAACCCCCTGTTATACCTCCATTATTCTATACTAACCCCCTGTTACACCTCCATTATCTTATACTAACCCCCTGTTATACCTCCCTTATTCTATACTAACCCCCTGTTACACCTCCATTATCTTATACTAACCCCCTGTTATACCTCCCTTATTCTATACTAACCCTGTTATACCTCCATTATCTTATTCTAACCCCCTGTTATACCTCCATTATTCTATACTAACCCCCTGTTACACTTCCATTATCTTATACTAACCCCCTGTTATACCTCCATTATTCTATACTAATCCCCATATTATACCTCCATTATCTTATACTAACCCCCTGTTATACCTCCATTATTCTATACTAATCCCCATATTATACCTCCATTATCTTATACTAACCCCCTGTTATACCTCCATTATTCTATACTAGCCCCCTGTTATACCTCCATTATTCTTTACTAACCCCCCTATTATACCTCCATTATTCTATACTAACCCCCTGTTACACCTCCCTTATTCTATACTAACCCCCTGTTACACTTCCATTATCTTATACTAACCCCCTGTTATACCTCCCTTATTCTATACTAACCCTGTTATACCTCCATTATTCTATACTAGCCCCCCTATTATACCTCCATTATTCTATACTAACCCCCTGTTATACCTCCGTTATTCTATACTAACCCCCCTATTATACCTCCATTATTCTATACTAACCCCTGTTACACCTCCATTATCTCATACTAACCCCTTGTTATACCTCCATTATTCTATACTACCCCCCTATTATACCTCCATTATCTTATACGAACCCCCTGTTATACCTCCATTATCTTATTCTAACCCCCTGTTATACCTCCATTATTCTATACTAACCTCCTGTTACAACTCCATTATCTTATACTAACCCCCTGTTATACCTCCCTTATTCTATACTAACCCTGTTATACCTCCATTATTCTATACTAGCCCCCCTATTATACCTCCATTATTCTATACTAACCCCCTATTATACATCCATTATTATATACTAACCCCCTGTTATACATCCATTATCTTATTCTAACCCCCTGTTATACCTCCATTATTCTATACTAACCCCCTGTTACACCTCCATTATCTTATACTAACCCCCTGTTATACCTCCCTTATTCTATACTAACCCCCTGTTACACCTCCATTATCTTATACTAACCCCCTGTTATACCTCCCTTATTCTATACTAACCCTGTTATACCTCCATTATCTTATACTAACCCCCTATTATACATCCATTATTATATACTAACCCCCTGTTATACATCCATTATCTTATTCTAACCCCCTGTTATACCTCCATTATTCTATACTAACCCCCTGTTACACCTCCATTATCTTATACTAACCCCCTGTTATACCTCCCTTATTCTATACTAACCCCCTGTTACACCTCCATTATCTTATACTAACCCCCTGTTATACCTCCCTTATTCTATACTAACCCTGTTATACCTCCATTATTCTATACTAGCCCCCCTATTATGCCTCCATTATTCTATACTAACCTCCTATTATACCTCCATTATTCTATACTAACCCCCTGTTATACCTCCATTATCTTATTCTAACCCCCTGTTATACCTCCATTATTCTATACTAACCCCCTGTTACACCTCCATTATCTTATACTAACCCCCTGTAATACCTCCATTATTCTATACTACCCCCCTATTATACCTCCATTATTCTATACTAACCCCCCTATTATACCTCCATTATTCTATACTAACCCCCTGTTATACCTCCATTATTCTATACTAATCCCCATATTATACCTCCATTATCTTATACTAACCCCCTGTTATACCTCCATTATTCTATACTAGCCCCCCTTTTTATACCTCCATTATTCTATACTAACCCCCTGTTATACCTCCATTATTCTATACTAAGCCCCTGTTAATCCTCCATTATTCTATACTACCCCCCTATTATACCTCCATTATTCTATACTAACCCCCTGTTACACCTCCCTTATTCTATACTAACCCCCTGTTACACTTCCATTATCTTATACTAACCCCCTGTTATACCTCCCTTATTCTATACTAACCCTGTTATACCTCCATTATTCTATACTAGCCCCCCTATTATACCTCCATTATTCTATACTAACCCCCTGTTATACCTCCATTATCTTATTCTAACCCCCTGTTATACCTCCATTATTCTATACTAACCCCCTGTTACACCTCCATTATCTTATACTAACCCCCTGTTATACCTCCCTTATTCTATACTAACCCTGTTATACCTCCATTATTCTATACTAGTCCCCCTATTATGCCTTCATTATTCTATACTAACCCCCTATTATACCTCCATTATTCTATACTAACCCCCTGTTATACCTCCATTATCTTATACTAAACCCGAGTTATACCTCCATTATTCTATAATAACCCCCTATTATACCTCCATTATTCTATACTAACCCCCTGTTACACCTCCATTATCTTATACTAACCCCCTGTTATACCTCCATTATTCTATACTACCCCCTATTATACCTCCATTATTCTATACTAACCCCCTGTTACACCTCCATTATCTTATACTAACCCCCTGTTATACCTCCATTATTCTATACTAACCCCCTGTACACCTCCATTATCTTATACTAACCCCCTGTTATACCTCCTTTATTCTATACTAACCTCCTGTTACACCTAGATTATCTTATAAGAACCCCCTGTTATACCTCCATTACTCTATACTACCCCCCTATTATACCTCCATTATCCTATACTAACCCTGTGTTACACCTACATTATCTTATACTAACCCCCTGTTATACCTCCGTTATTCTATACTAACCCCCCTATTATACCTCCATTATTCTATACTAACCCCCTGTTACACCTCCATTATCTCATACTAACCCCTTGTTATACCTCCATTATTCTATACTACCCCCCTATTATACCTCCATTATCTTATACTAACCCCCTGTTATACCTCCATTATCTTATACTAACCCCCTGTTATACCTCCCTTATTCTATACTAACCCTGTTATACCTCCATTATTCTATACTAGCCCCCTATTATACCTCCATTATTCTATACTAACCCCCTATTATACATCCATTATTATATACTAACCCCCTGATATACATCCATTATCTTATTCTAACCCCCTGTTATACCTCCATTATTCTATACTAACCCCCTGTTACACCTCCATTATCTTATACTAACCCCCTGTTATACCTCCCTTATTCTATACTAACCCCCTGTTACACCTCCATTATCTTATACTAACCCCCTGTTATACCTCCCTTATTCTATACTAACCCTGTTATACCTCCATTATCTTATTCTAACCCCCTGTTATACCTCCATTATTCTATACTAACCCCCTGTTACACTTCCATTATCTTATACTAACCCCCTGTTATACCTCCATTATTCTATACTAATCCCCATATTATACCTCCATTATCTTATACTAACCCCCTGTTATACCTCCATTATTCTATACTAATCCCCATATTATACCTCCATTATCTTATACTAACCCCCTGTTATACCTCCATTATTCTATACTAGCCCCCTGTTATACCTCCATTATTCTTTACTAACCCCCCTATTATACCTCCATTATTCTATACTAACCCCCTGTTACACCTCCCTTATTCTATACTAACCCCCTGTTACACTTCCATTATCTTATACTAACCCCCTGTTATACCTCCCTTATTCTATACTAACCCTGTTATACCTCCATTATTCTATACTAGCCCCCCTATTATACCTCCATTATTCTATACTAACCCCCTGTTATACCTCCGTTATTCTATACTAACCCCCCTATTATACCTCCATTATTCTATACTAACCCCTGTTACACCTCCATTATCTCATACTAACCCCTTGTTATACCTCCATTATTTTATTCTACCCCCCTATTATACCTCCATTATCTTATACGAACCCCCTGTTATACCTCCATTATCTTATTCTAACCCCCTGTTATACCTCCATTATTCTATACTAACCTCCTGTTACAACTCCATTATCTTATACTAACCCCCTGTTATACCTCCCTTATTCTATACTAACCCTGTTATACCTCCATTATTCTATACTAGCCCCCCTATTATACCTCCATTATTCTATACTAACCCCCTATTATACATCCATTATTATATACTAACCCCCTGTTATACATCCATTATCTTATTCTAACCCCCTGTTATACCTCCATTATTCTATACTAACCCCCTGTTACACCTCCATTATCTTATACTAACCCCCTGTTATACCTCCCTTATTCTATACTAACCCCCTGTTACACCTCCATTATCTTATACTAACCCCCTGTTATACCTCCCTTATTCTATACTAACCCTGTTATACCTCCATTATCTTATTCTAACCCCCTGTTATACCTCCATTATTCTATACTAACCCCCTGTTACACTTCCATTATCTTATACTAACCCCCTGTTATACCTCCATTATTCTATACTAATCCCCATATTATACCTCCATTATCTTATACTAACCCCCTGTTATACCTCCATTATTCTATACTAATCCCCATATTATACCTCCATTATCTTATACTAACCCCCTGTTATACCTCCATTATTCTATACTAGCCCCCCTGTTATACCTCCATTATTCTTTACTAACCCCCCTATTATACCTCCATTATTCTATACTAACCCCCTGTTACACCTCCATTATTCTATACTAACCCCCTGTTACACCTCCATTATTCTATACTAACCCCCTGTTACATCTCCATTATTCTATGCTAACCCCCTGTTACACCTCCATTATTCTATACTAACCCCCTGTTACACCTCCATTATTCTATACTAACCCTCTTTTACACCTCCATTATTCTATACTATCCCCCTGTTATACCTCCATTATTCTATACTAACCCCCTGTTACACCTCCATTATTCTATACTAACCCCCTGTTACACCTCCATTATTCTATACTAACCCCCTGTTACACCTCCATTATTCTATACTAGCCCCCCTAGTATGCCTCCATTATTCTATACTAACCCCCTGTTATACCTCCATTATTCTATACTAACCCCCTGTTACACCTCCATTATCTTATACTAACCCCCTGTTATACCTCCATTATTCTATACTAACCCCCCTATTATACCTCCATTATTCTATACTAACCCCCTGTTACACCTCCATTATCTTATACTAACCCCCTGTTATACCTCCATTATTCTATACTAACCCCCTATTATACCTCCATTATTCTATACTAACCCCCTGTTACACCTCCATTATCTTATACTAACCCCCTGTTATAACTCCATTATTCTATACTACCCCCCTTTTATACCTCCATTATCTTATACTAACCCCCTGTTATACCTCAATTTTCTTATTCTAACCCCCTGTTATACCTCCATTATTCTATACTAACCTCCTGTTACAACTCCATTATCTTATACTAACCCCCTGTTATACCTCCCTTAGTCTATACTAACCCTGTTATACCTCCATTATTCTATACTAGCCCCCCTATTATACCTCCATTATTCTATATGAACCCCCTATTATTCCTCCATTATTCTATACTAACCCCCTGTTATACCTCCATTATCTTATTCTAACCCCCTGTTATACCTCCCTTATTCTATACTAACCCCCTGTTACACCTCCATTATCTTATACTAACCCCCTGTTATACCTCCCTCCCTTATTCTATACTAACCCTGTTATACCTCCATTATTCTATACTAGCCCCCCTATTATGCCTCCATTATTCTATACTAACCTCCTATTATACCTCCATTATTCTATACTAACCCCCTGTTATACCTCCATTATCTTATTCTAACCCCCTGTTATACCTCCATTATTCTATACTAACCCCCTATTATACCTCAATTATTCTATACTAACCCCCTGTTATACCTCCCTTATCTTATTCTAACCCCCTGTTATACCTCCATTATTCTATACTAACCCCCTGTTACACCTCCATTATTCTATACTAACCCCCTGTTACACCTCCATTATCTTATACTAACCCCCTATTATATCTCCATTATTCTATACCAACCCCCTGTTACACCTCCATTATCTTATACTAACCCCCTGTTATACCTCCGTTATTCTATACAAACCCACTGTTACACCTCCATTATTCTATACTAACCCCCTGTTACACCTCCATTATTCTATACTAACCCCCTGTTACATCTCCATTATTCTATGGTAACCCTCTGTTACACCTCCATTATTCTATACTAACCCCCTGTTACACCTCCATTATTCTATACTAACCCTCTGTTACACCTCCATTATTCTATACTATCCCCCTGTTATACCTCCATTATTCTATACTAACCCCCTGTTACACCTCCATTATTCTATACTAATCCCCTGTTACACCTCCATTATTCTATACTATCCCCCTGTTACACCTCCATTATTCTATACTAACCCCCTGTTATACCTCCATTATTCTATACTAACCCCCTGTTACACCTCCATTATTCTATACTAACCCCCTGTTACACCTCCATTATTCTATACTAACCCCATGTTATACCTCCATTATTCTATACTAACCCCCTGTTACACCTCCATTATCTTATACTAACCCCCTGTTATACCTCCATTATTCTATACTAACCCCCTGTTATACCTCCATTATTCTACACTAACCCCCTGTTACACCTCCATTATTCTATACTATCCCCCTGTTACACCTCCATTATTCTATACTAACCCCCTGTTATACCTCCATTATTCTATACTAACCCCCTGTTACACCTCCATTATCTTATACTAACCCCCTGTTATACCTCCATTATTCTATACTAACCCCCTGTTACACCTCCATTATTCTATACTAACCCCCTGTTACACCTCCATTATCTTATACTATCCCCCTGTTACACCTCCATTATTCTATACTAACCCCCTGTTATACCTCCAGTATTCTATACTAACCCCCTGTTACCACTCCATTATCTTATACTAACCCCCTGTTATACCTCCATTATTCTGTACTAACCCCCTGTTACACCTCCATTATTCTATACTAACCCCCTGTTACACCTCCATTATTCTATACTATCCCCCTGTTACACCTCCATTATCTTATACTAACCCCCTGTTACACCTCCATTATTCTATACTAACCCCCTGTTATACATCCAGTATTCTATACTAACCCACCTATTATACCACCATTATTTAATACTAACCCACCTATTATACCTCCTACATTATATTATACCTTTATTATTCTATACTAACCCCCTGTTACACCTCCATTATTCTATACTATCCCCCTGTTACACCTCCATTATTCTATACTAACCCCCTGTTATACCTCCATTATTCTATACTAACCCCCTGTTACACCTCCATTATCTTATACTAACCCCCTGTTATACCTCCATTATTCTATACTAACCCCCTGTTATACCTCCATTATTCTATACTAACCCCCTGTTACACCTCCATTATCTTATACTAACCCCCTGTTATACCTCCATTATTCTATACTAACCCCCTGTTATACCTCCATTATTCTACACTAACCCCCTGTTACACCTCCATTATTCTATACTAACCCCCTGTTACACCTCCATTATTCTATACTAACCCTCTGTTACACCTCCATTATTCTATACTAACCCCCTGTTATACCTCCATTATTCTATACTAACCCCCTGTTACACCTCCATTATTCTATACTAACCCTCTGTTACACCTCCATTATTCTATACTAACCCCCTGTTATACCTCCATTATTCTATACTAACCCCCTGTTACACCTCCATTATTCTATACTAACCCCCTGTTACACCTCCATTATTCTATACTAACCCCCTGTTACACCTCCATTATTCTATACTAACCCTCTGTTACACCTCCATTATTCTATACTAACCCCCTGTTATTCCTCCATTATTCTATACTAACCCCCTGTTACACCTCCATTATTCTATACTAACCCCCTGTTATACCTCCATTATCTTATTCTAACCCCCTGTTATACCTCCCTTATTCTATACTAACCCCCTGTTACACCTCCTTTATCTTATACTAACCCCCTGTTATACCTACCTCCCTTATTCTATACTAACCCTGTTATACCTCCATTATTCTATACTAGCCCCCCTATTATGCCTCCATTATTCTATACTAACCTCCTATTATACCTCCATTATTCTATACTAACCCCCTGTTATACCTCCATTATCTTATTCTAACCCCCTGTTATACCTCCATTATTCTATACTAACCCCCTGTTACACCTCCATTATCTTATACTAACCCCCTGTTATACCTCCCTTATTCTATACTAACGACCTGTTATACCTCAATTATTCTATACTAACCCCCTGTTATACCTCCATTATCTTATTCTAACCCCCTGTTATACCTCCATTACTCTATACTAACCCCCTGTTACACCTCCATTATTCTATACTAACCCCCTGTTACACCTCCATTATCTTATACTAACCCCCTATTATATCTCCATTATTCTATACCAACCCCCTGTTACACCTCCATTATCTTATACTAACCCCCTGTTATACCTCCGTTATTCTATACAAACCCACTGTTACACCTCCATTATTCTATACTAACCCCCTGTTACACCTCCATTATTCTATACTAACCCCCTGTTACATCTCCATTATTCTATGGTAACCCTCTGTTACACCTCCATTATTCTATACTAACCCCCTGTTACACCTCCATTATTCTATACTAACCCTCTGTTACACCTCCATTATTCTATACTATCCCCCTGTTATACCTCCATTATTCTATACTAACCCCCTGTTACACCTCCATTATTCTATACTAACCCCCTGTTACACCTCCATTATTCTATACTATCCCCCTGTTACACCTCCATTATTCTATACTAACCCCCTGTTATACCTCCATTATTCTATACTAACCCCCTGTTACACCTCCATTATTCTATACTAACCCCCTGTTACATCTCCATTATTCTATACTAACCCCCTGTTATACCTCCATTATTCTACACTAACCCCCTGTTACACCTCCATTATTCTATACTAACCCCCTGTTACACCTCCATTATTCTATACTAACCCTCTGTTACACCTCCATTATTCTATACTAACCCCCTGTTATACCTCCATTATTCTATACTAACCTCCTGTTACAACTCCATTATCTTATACTAACCCCCTGTTATACCTCCCTTAGTCTATACTAACCCTGTTATACCTCCATTATTCTATACTAGCCCCCCTATTATACCTCCATTATTCTATATGAACCCCCTATTATTCCTCCATTATTCTATACTAACCCCCTGTTATACCTCCATTATCTTATTCTAACCCCCTGTTATACCTCCCTTATTCTATACTAACCCCCTGTTACACCTCCATTATCTTATACTAACCCCCTGTTATACCTCCCTCCCTTATTCTATACTAACCCTGTTATACCTCCATTATTCTATACTAGCCCCCCTATTATGCCTCCATTATTCTATACTAACCTCCTATTATACCTCCATTATTCTATACTAACCCCCTGTTATACCTCCATTATCTTATTCTAACCCCCTGTTATACCTCCATTATTCTATACTAACCCCCTATTATACCTCAATTATTCTATACTAACCCCCTGTTATACCTCCCTTATCTTATTCTAACCCCCTGTTATACCTCCATTATTCTATACTAACCCCCTGTTACACCTCCATTATTCTATACTAACCCCCTGTTACACCTCCATTATCTTATACTAACCCCCTATTATATCTCCATTATTCTATACCAACCCCCTGTTACACCTCCATTATCTTATACTAACCCCCTGTTATACCTCCGTTATTCTATACAAACCCACTGTTACACCTCCATTATTCTATACTAACCCCCTGTTACACCTCCATTATTCTATACTAACCCCCTGTTACATCTCCATTATTCTATGGTAACCCTCTGTTACACCTCCATTATTCTATACTAACCCCCTGTTACACCTCCATTATTCTATACTAACCCTCTGTTACACCTCCATTATTCTATACTATCCCCCTGTTATACCTCCATTATTCTATACTAACCCCCTGTTACACCTCCATTATTCTATACTAATCCCCTGTTACACCTCCATTATTCTATACTATCCCCCTGTTACACCTCCATTATTCTATACTAACCCCCTGTTATACCTCCATTATTCTATACTAACCCCCTGTTACACCTCCATTATTCTATACTAACCCCCTGTTACACCTCCATTATTCTATACTAACCCCATGTTATACCTCCATTATTCTATACTAACCCCCTGTTACACCTCCATTATCTTATACTAACCCCCTGTTATACCTCCATTATTCTATACTAACCCCCTGTTATACCTCCATTATTCTACACTAACCCCCTGTTACACCTCCATTATTCTATACTATCCCCCTGTTACACCTCCATTATTCTATACTAACCCCCTGTTATACCTCCATTATTCTATACTAACCCCCTGTTACACCTCCATTATCTTATACTAACCCCCTGTTATACCTCCATTATTCTATACTAACCCCCTGTTACACCTCCATTATTCTATACTAACCCCCTGTTACACCTCCATTATCTTATACTATCCCCCTGTTACACCTCCATTATTCTATACTAACCCCCTGTTATACCTCCAGTATTCTATACTAACCCCCTGTTACCACTCCATTATCTTATACTAACCCCCTGTTATACCTCCATTATTCTGTACTAACCCCCTGTTACACCTCCATTATTCTATACTAACCCCCTGTTACACCTCCATTATTCTATACTATCCCCCTGTTACACCTCCATTATCTTATACTAACCCCCTGTTACACCTCCATTATTCTATACTAACCCCCTGTTATACATCCAGTATTCTATACTAACCCACCTATTATACCACCATTATTTAATACTAACCCACCTATTATACCTCCTACATTATATTATACCTTTATTATTCTATACTAACCCCCTGTTACACCTCCATTATTCTATACTATCCCCCTGTTACACCTCCATTATTCTATACTAACCCCCTGTTATACCTCCATTATTCTATACTAACCCCCTGTTACACCTCCATTATCTTATACTAACCCCCTGTTATACCTCCATTATTCTATACTAACCCCCTGTTATACCTCCATTATTCTATACTAACCCCCTGTTACACCTCCATTATCTTATACTAACCCCCTGTTATACCTCCATTATTCTATACTAACCCCCTGTTATACCTCCATTATTCTACACTAACCCCCTGTTACACCTCCATTATTCTATACTAACCCCCTGTTACACCTCCATTATTCTATACTAACCCTCTGTTACACCTCCATTATTCTATACTAACCCCCTGTTATACCTCCATTATTCTATACTAACCCCCTGTTACACCTCCATTATTCTATACTAACCCTCTGTTACACCTCCATTATTCTATACTAACCCCCTGTTATACCTCCATTATTCTATACTAACCCCCTGTTACACCTCCATTATTCTATACTAACCCCCTGTTACACCTCCATTATTCTATACTAACCCCCTGTTACACCTCCATTATTCTATACTAACCCTCTGTTACACCTCCATTATTCTATACTAACCCCCTGTTATTCCTCCATTATTCTATACTAACCCCCTGTTACACCTCCATTATTCTATACTAACCCCCTGTTATACCTCCATTATCTTATTCTAACCCCCTGTTATACCTCCCTTATTCTATACTAACCCCCTGTTACACCTCCTTTATCTTATACTAACCCCCTGTTATACCTACCTCCCTTATTCTATACTAACCCTGTTATACCTCCATTATTCTATACTAGCCCCCCTATTATGCCTCCATTATTCTATACTAACCTCCTATTATACCTCCATTATTCTATACTAACCCCCTGTTATACCTCCATTATCTTATTCTAACCCCCTGTTATACCTCCATTATTCTATACTAACCCCCTGTTACACCTCCATTATCTTATACTAACCCCCTGTTATACCTCCCTTATTCTATACTAACGACCTGTTATACCTCAATTATTCTATACTAACCCCCTGTTATACCTCCATTATCTTATTCTAACCCCCTGTTATACCTCCATTACTCTATACTAACCCCCTGTTACACCTCCATTATTCTATACTAACCCCCTGTTACACCTCCATTATCTTATACTAACCCCCTATTATATCTCCATTATTCTATACCAACCCCCTGTTACACCTCCATTATCTTATACTAACCCCCTGTTATACCTCCGTTATTCTATACAAACCCACTGTTACACCTCCATTATTCTATACTAACCCCCTGTTACACCTCCATTATTCTATACTAACCCCCTGTTACATCTCCATTATTCTATGGTAACCCTCTGTTACACCTCCATTATTCTATACTAACCCCCTGTTACACCTCCATTATTCTATACTAACCCTCTGTTACACCTCCATTATTCTATACTATCCCCCTGTTATACCTCCATTATTCTATACTAACCCCCTGTTACACCTCCATTATTCTATACTAACCCCCTGTTACACCTCCATTATTCTATACTATCCCCCTGTTACACCTCCATTATTCTATACTAACCCCCTGTTATACCTCCATTATTCTATACTAACCCCCTGTTACACCTCCATTATTCTATACTAACCCCCTGTTACATCTCCATTATTCTATACTAACCCCCTGTTATACCTCCATTATTCTACACTAACCCCCTGTTACACCTCCATTATTCTATACTAACCCCCTGTTACACCTCCATTATTCTATACTAACCCTCTGTTACACCTCCATTATTCTATACTAACCCCCTGTTATACCTCCATTATTCTATACTAACCCCCTGTTACACCTCCATTATTCTATACTAACCCTCTGTTACACCTCCATTATTCTATACTAACCCCCTGTTATACCTCCATTATTCTATACTAACCCCCTGTTACACCTCCATTATTCTATACTAACCCCCTGTTACACCTCCATTATTCTATATTAACCCCCTGTTACACCTCCATTATTCTATACTAACCCTCTGTTACACCTCCATTATTCTATACTAACCCCCTGTTATTCCTCCATTATTCTATACTAACCCCCTGTTACACCTCCATTATTCTATACTAACCCCCTGTTATACCTCCATTATCTTATTCTAACCCCCTGTTATACCTCCCTTATTCTATACTAACCCCCTGTTACACCTCCTTTATCTTATACTAACCCCCTTTTATACCTACCTCCCTTATTCTATACTAACCCTGTTATACCTCCATTATTCTATACTAGCCCCCCTATTATGCCTCCATTATTCTATACTAACCTCCTATTATACCTCCATTATTCTATACTAACCCCATGTTATACCTCCATTATCTTATTCTAACCCCCTGTTATACCTCCATTATTCTATACTAACCCCCTGTTACACCTCCATTATCTTATACTAACCCCCTGTTATACCTCCCTTATTCTATACTAACGACCTGTTATACCTCAATTATTCTATACTAACCCCCTGTTATACCTCCATTATCTTATTCTAACCCCCTGTTATACCTCCATTATTCTATACTAACCCCCTGTTACACCTCCATTATTCTATACTAACCCCCTGTTACACCTCCATTATCTTATACTAACCCCCTATTATATCTCCATTATTCTATACCAACCCCCTGTTACACCTCCATTATCTTATACTAACCCCCTGTTATACCTCCGTTATTCTATACAAACCCACTGTTACACCTCCATTATTCTATACTAACCCCCTGTTACACCTCCATTATTCTATACTAACCCCCTGTTACATCTCCATTATTCTATGGTAACCCTCTGTTACACCTCCATTATTCTATACTAACCCCCTGTTACACCTCCATTATTCTATACTAACCCTCTGTTACACCTCCATTATTCTATACTATCCCCCTGTTATACCTCCATTATTCTATACTAACCCCCTGTTACACCTCCATTATTCTATACTAACCCCCTGTTACACCTCCATTATTCTATACTATCCCCCTGTTACACCTCCATTATTCTATACTAACCCCCTGTTATACCTCCATTATTCTATACTAACCCCCTGTTACACCTCCATTATTCTATACTAACCCCCTGTTACATCTCCATTATTCTATACTAACCCCATGTTATACCTCCATTATTCTATACTAACCCCCTGTTACACCTCCATTATCTTATACTAACCCCCTGTTATACCTCCATTATTCTATACTAACCCCCTGTTATACCTCCATTATTCTACACTAACCCCCTGTTACACCTCCATTATTCTATACTATCCCCCTGTTACACCTCCATTATTCTATACTAACCCCCTGTTATACCTCCATTATTCTATACTAACCCCCTGTTACACCTCCATTATCTTATACTAACCCCCTGTTATACCTCCATTATTCTATACTAACCCCCTGTTACACCTCCATTATTCTATACTAACCCCCTGTTACACCTCCATTATCTTATACTATCCCCCTGTTACACCTCCATTATTCTATACTAACCCCCTGTTATACCTCCAGTATTCTATACTAACCCCCTGTTACCACTCCATTATCTTATACTAACCCCCTGTTATACCTCCAATATTCTGTACTAACCCCCTGTTACACCTCCATTATTCTATACTAACCCCCTGTTACACCTCCATTATTCTATACTATCCCCCTGTTACACCTCCATTATCTTATACTAACCCCCTGTTACACCTCCATTATTCTATACTAACCCCCTGTTACACATCCAGTATTCTATACTAACCCACCTATTATACCACCATTATTTTATACTAACCCACCTATTATACCTCCTACATTATATCATACCTTTATTATTCTATACTAGCCCCCTGTTACACCTCCATTATTCTATACTATCCCCCTGTTACACCTCCATTATTCTATACTAACCCCCTGTTATACCTCCATTATTCTATACTAACCCTCTGTTACACCTCCATTATCTTTTACTAACCCCCTGTTATACCTCCATTATTCTATACTAACCCCCTGTTATACCTCCATTATTCTATACTAACCCCCTGTTACACCTCCATTATCTTATACTAACCCCCTGTTATACCTCCATTATTCTATACTAACCCCCTGTTATACCTCCATTATTCTACACTAACCCCCTGTTACACCTCCATTATTCTATACTAACCCCCTGTTACACCTCCATTATTCTATACTAACCCTCTGTTACACCTCCATTATTCTATACTAACCCCCTGTTATACCTCCATTATTCTATACTAACCCCCTGTTACACCTCCATTATTCTATACTAACCCTCTGTTACACCTCCATTATTCTATACTAACCCCCTGTTATACCTCCATTATTCTATACTAACCCCCTGTTACACCTCCATTATTCTATACTAACCCCCTGTTACACCTCCATTATTCTATATTAACCCCCTGTTACACCTCCATTATTCTATACTAACCCCCTGTTACACCTCCATTATTCTATACTATCCCCCTGTTACACCTCCATTATTCTATACTAACCCCCTGTTATACCTCCATTATTCTATACTAACCCCCTGTTACACCTCCATTATCTTATACTAACCCCCTGTTATACCTCCATTATTCTATACTAACCCCCTGTTACACCTCCATTATTCTATACTAACCCCCTGTTACACCTCCATTATCTTATACTATCCCCCTGTTACACCTCCATTATTCTATACTAACCCCCTGTTATACCTCCATTATTCTATACTAACCCCCTGTTACACCTCCATTATCTTATACTAACCCCCTGTTATACCTCCATTATTCTATACTAACCCCCTGTTATACCTCCATTATTTTATACTAACCCCCTGTTACACCTCCATTATCTTATACTAACCCCCTGTTATACTTCCATTATTCTATACTAACCCCCTGTTATACATCCAGTATTCTATACTAACCCCCTGTTACCACTCCATTATCTTATACTAACCCTCTGTTATACCTCCATTATTCTGTACTAACCCCCTGTTACACCTCCATTATTCTATACTAACCCCCTGTTGCACCTCCATTATTCTATACTATCCCCCTGTTACACCTCCATTATCTTATACTAACCCCCTGTTACACCTCCATTATTCTATACTAACCCCCTGTTATAAATCCAGTATTCTATACTAACCCACCTATTATACCACCATTATTCTATACTAACCCACCTATTATACCTCCTACATTCTATTATACCTTTATTATTCTATACTAACCCCCCTATTACACCTCCATTATTCTATACTAACCCACATGTTATACCTCCTACATTCTATTATACCTCCAATGTGCTATACTAACCCTCCTATTATACCACCATTATTCTATACTAACCCACCTATTATATCTCCCACATTCTATTATACCTTTATTATTCTATACTAACCCCCCTATTATACCTCCATTATTCTATACTAACCAACCTATTATACCTCCTACATTCTATTATACCTCCAATATTCTATACTAACCCACCTATTAAACCTCCTACATTCTGATATACCTCCATTATTCTATACTAACCCCCCTAACCCCCCCAGAGAATCTTGTTTCTCATGGTCTTAGAGTCTTTAGGTGCCTTTTGACAAATTACATTCAGACTGTCATAGTAGTGGCTTCCGTCTGGCCACTCTACCGTAAAGGTCTGATTGGTGGAGTGCTGCAGAGATGGTTGTCCTTCTGGAAGGTTCTCCCATCTCCACAGAGGAACTTTGGAGCTCTGTCAGAGGGACCATTGGGTTCTTGGTCAATTTACCACAGGTGGACTCCAATCAAGTTGGAGAAACATCTCAAGGATAATCAATGAAAACAGGATGTACCTGAGCTCAATGTCAAGTCTCAAAGCAAGGAGTAAAAATACTTATTTAAATAAGGTATTTCTGTTTTTAAATTTGAATAAATTTGTAAAAAAAATTAAAACCTGTTTTCACTTTGTCATTATGGGGTATTGTGTGTAGATTCAAGAGGAAACATATTTATTTAATCCATTTTAGAATAAGGCTGTAACGTACCAAAATGTGGAAAAGTGAAAGGTTCTGAATACTTTCTGAATGCACTTTACCTCCTACATTCTATTATACCTCCTACATTCTATTATACCTCCCACATTCTGATACACCTCCTACATTCTATTATACCTCCTACATTCTGATATACCTTCTACATTCTATTATACCTCCTACATTCTGATACACCTCCTACATTCTATTATACCTCCTACATTCTATTATACCTCCCACATTCTGATACACCTCCTACATTCTATTATACCTCCTACATTCTGATACACCTCCTACATTCTATTATACCTCCTACATTCTATTATACCTCCCACATTCTGATACACCTCCTACATTCTATTATACCTCCTACATTCTGATACACCTCCTACATTCTATTATACCTCCTACATTCTATTATACCTCCCACATTCTGATACACCTCCTACATTCTATTATACCTCCTACATTCTGATACACCTCCTACATTCTATTATACCTCCTACATTCTATTATACCTCCCACATTCTGATACACCTCCTACATTCTATTATACCTCCTACATTCTATTATACCTCCTACATTCTATTATACCTCCTACATTCTATTATACCTCCCACATTCTATTATACCTCCTATATTCTATTATACCTCCTACATTCTGATACACCTCCTACATTCTATTATACCTCCTACATTCTATTATACCTCCCACATTCTGATACACCTCCTACATTCTATTATACCTCCTACATTCTATTATACCTCCTACATTCTATTATACCTCCTACATTCTATTATACCTCCTACATTCTATTATACTTCCTACATTCTGGTACACCTCCTACATTCTGATACACCTCCTACATTCTATTATACCTCCTACATTCTATTATACTTCCTACATTCTGATACACCTCCTACATTCTATTATACCTCCTACATTCTATTATACCTCCTACATTCTATTATACCTCCCACATTCTGATACACCTCCTACATTCTATTATACCTCCTACATTCTATTATACCTCCTACATTCTATCTATTATACCTCCTACATTCTGATACACCCCCTACATTCTATTATACCTCCTACATTCTATTATACTTCCTACATTCTGATACACCTCCTACATTCTATTATACCTCCTACATTCTATTATACCTCCCACATTCTGATACACCTCCTACATTCTATTATACCTCCTACATTCTATTATACCTCCCACATTCTGATACACCTCCTACATTCTATTATACCTCCTACATTCTATTATACCTCCTACATTCTGATACACCCCCTACATTCTATTATACATCCTACATTCTATTATACTTCCTACATTCTGATACACCTCCTACATTCTATTATACCTCCTACATTCTATTATACCTCCTACATTCTATTATACCTCCCACATTCTGATACACCTCCTACATTCTATTATACCTCCTACATTCTATTATACCTCCTACATTCTATTATACCTCCTACATTCTGATACACCCCCTACATTCTATTATACCTCCTACATTCTATTATACTTCCTACATTCTGATACACCTCCTACATTCTATTATACCTACATTCTATTATACCTCCCACATTCTGATACACCTCCTACATTCTATTATACCTCCTACATTCTATTATACCTCCTACATTATATTATACCTCCTATATTCTGATACACCTCCTACATTCTATTATACCTCCTACATTCTGATATACCTCCTACATTATATTATACCTCCCACATTCTATTATACATTCTACATTCTGATACACATTCTACATTCTGATACACCTCCTACATTCTGATATACCTTCTACATTCTATTATACCTCCTACATTATATTATACATTCTACATTCTATTATACCTCCTACATTCTGATATACCTCCTACATTCTATTATACATTCTACATTCTGATACACCTCCTACATTCTATTATACCTCCTACATTATATTATACCTCCTACATTCTATTATACATTCTACATTCTGATATACCTTCTACATTCTATTATACCTCCTACATTCTATTATACCTCCTACATTCTATTATACATTCTACATTCTGATATACCTTCTACATTCTATTATACCTCCTATATTCTATTATACCTCCTACATTCTATTATACCTCCTACATTCTATTATACCTCCTACATTCTATTTTACCTCCTACATTCTGATACACCTCCTACATTCTATTTTACCTCCTACATTCTGATACACCTCCTACATTCTATTATACCTCCTACATTCTATTATACCTCCCACATTCTATTATACCTCCTACATTCTATTTACCCTCCTATATTCTGATACACCTCCTACATTCTATTATACCTCCTACATTCTATTATACCTCCTACATTATATTATACCTCCTACATTCTATTATACCTCCTACATTCTATTATACCTCCTACATTCTATTATACCTCCTACATTCTTATACACCTCCTACATTCTATTATACCTCCTACATTCTATTATTCCTCCTATATTTTGATACACCCCCTACATTCTATTATACCTCCTACATTCTGATATACCTCCTACATTCTATTATACCTCCTACATTCTATTTACCCTCCTATATTCTGATACACCTCCTACATTCTATTATACCTCCTACATTATATTATACCTCCTACATTCTACTATACCTCCTACATTCTGATATACCTCCTACATTCTATTATACCTCCTACATTCTATTATTCCTCCTATATTTTGATACACCTCCTACATTCTATTATACCTCCTACATTCTATTATTCCTCCCACATTCTGATACACCTCCTACATTCTATTATACCTCCTACATTCTATTATACCTCCTACATTATATTATACCTCCTACATTCTACTATACCTCCTACATTCTTATACACCTCCTACATTCTATTATACCTCCTACATTCTATTATACCTCCTACATTCTATTATACCTCCTACATTCTATTATACCTCCTACATTCTATTATTCCTCCTATATTTTGATACAAAGGGTAACACTATTATCCTATTCCCATAAGTGTCTCCATGGGAAGGATTAGGGGATTTGCTGTAACTAACCCTCCCTTTCCCACGAGATGTCATTCTGATTGAAACAAAGATTAATTAAATAGATGACAGGCATCTTTAAATAAAGATCAATTAAATAGATGAGAAGTACCTTTATATCAAGATCAATTAAACAAATGAAAGAGGGGTATCTTTAAATACCGCAGAGTGACTGTGAGGCCTCCCTCATCCTTTAATGTAATGAGAAGAGAGGGAATAAAACATTTGTCCTCAGAATGAAAAGGTGATGGGATTTTTCTTGCCTTATCCTAATGTAGATGAGGTGATAGTCCTGGATAGGAGGGATCTGGACTAAAGCTACTGTGTCTCTATGGTCAGTTTACTGCAGGCTGCAGCGTCATCTCACGTAGACCAGGCTGTCTGTCTGCTGTCTATGATGACAAAATCAACATTAGTCATAGCCAGTTTGTTGAGTGCATCTGTGTGAACACACACATGCACACACACACGCACGCACACACACACACACACACACACACACACGCACGCACGCACGCACGCACACACACACACACAATCATTTTCAATCTATTCATGGTAATTTGCAACCTCTCAACGTCCCAGTCTGTTCAAAACCATTGTACCCTCCAAGCTCATCACCAAGTTTAGGATCCTGGGACTGAACACCTCCCTCTGCAACTGGATCCTGGACTTCCTGACGGGCCGACCCCAGGTGGTGAGGGTAAGCAACATCACCTCCGCACGCTGACCCTCAACAGAAGGGCCACACAGGGGTGTGTACTTAGTCCCCTCCTATACTCCCTGTTTACCCACGACTGCGTGGCCAAGCACGACTCCAACACCCGCATCAAGTTTGCTGATGACACAGCGGTGGCAGGTCTGATCACTGGATGCGATGAGACAGCCTACAGGTAGGAGATCAGTGACCTGGCAGTGTGGTGCCAGGACAACAACCTCTCCCTCAATGTCAGTAAGACCAAGGAGCTGATCGCGGACTATAGGAGCGAGTTGTAGTGAAGCGGGTCGAGAGCTTCAAGTTCCTTGGTGTCCAAATCACTAAGGACTTAAAATGGTCCATACACACTTGCACGGTCGTGAAGAAGGGGTGGGGGGGGGACAGCGCCTCTTCCCCATCATGAGGTTGAAAATGTTTGACATGGAGCAACAAATGCAACACTGCTTGGTATCGCAACAGCACCGTCCTAAATCACACAGCGCTACAGAGCGTGGTGCGGACAGCCCAGTACATCACTGGGGCCGAGCTCCCTGCCATCCAGGACCTCTACTGTATATTTATTTATTTTACCTTTATTTAACTAGGAAAGACAGTTAAGAACAAATTCTTATTTTCAATGACGGCCTAGTGGGTTAACTGGCTGTTCAGGGGCAGAACGACAGATTTTGTACCTTGTCAGGTTGGGGATTTGAACTTGCAACCTTCCGGTTACTGGTCCAACGCTCTGACCACTAGGCTACCCTGCCACCCCGTATATCAGGCGGTGTGAATGGAAGGCCCGGAAAATCATTAAATGCTCCAGCCACCCAAGCCACAGACCGTTCTCTCAAATAAAATAAAATACAATTCAATTGTATTTGTCGCATACACATATTTAGCAGATGTTAATGAGGGTGTAGCGAAATGCTTGTGTTCCTAGCTCTAACAGTGTAGTAATATCTAACAATACACAACAATACACCAAATCTAAAAAGTGAGGTGAAGGAATGGAATGAAGAAATATAGAAATATTAGGACGAGCAATGTCGGAGTACAGAGTATAATTACAGTGCATTCGGAAGGTATTCAGACCCTTACTTTTCCCACATTTTGTAACTTTAAAGCCTTTTTTTGCTATTTTTTTTAAAATCAATTTAAATATCACATTTACATAAGTATTCAGACCCTTTACTCAGTCCTTTGTTGAATCACATTTGGCAGCGATTACAGCCTTGAGTCTTCTTGGATATGACGCTACAAGCTTGGCACATCTGTATTTGGGGAGTTTCTTCCATTCTTCTCTGCAGATCCTCTCAAGCTCTGTTCTGTCAGGTTGGAGGGGGAGCGTCGCTGCATAGCTATTTTTACGTCTCTCCAGAGATGTTTGATCGGGTTCAAGTCCGGGCTCTGGCGTGGCCATTCAAGGACATTCAGAGACTTGTCCCGAAGCCACTTCCGCATTGTCTTGGCTGTGTGCTTAGGGTTGTTGACCTGTTGGAAGGCGAACCTTCACCCCGGTTTGAGGTCCTGAGCGCTCTGGAGCAGGTTTTCATCAAGGATCTCTTTGTACTTTGCTCCGTTCATCTTTCCCTCGATCCTGACTAGTCTCCCAGTCCCTGCCTCTGAAAAACATCCCCATAGCATGATGCTGCCACCACCATGCCTCACCGTAGGGATGGTGACAGGTTTCCTCCAGACGTGATGCTTGGCATTCAGGCCAAAGAGTTCAATCTTGGTTTCATCAGACCAGAGAATCTTGTTTTTCATGGTCTGAGAGTCCTTTTGGTAAACTCCAAGTGGGATGTCATGTGCCTTTTCCTGAGGAGTGGCTTCCGTCTGGTAGACACATCTCAAGGATGTTCCATGGAAACAGGATGCACCTGAGCTCAATTTCGAGTCTCATAGCAAAGGGTCTGAATACTTACTTAAATAAGGTATTTCTGTTTTGTTCTTTTATATACATTTGCAGAAATTTCTAAAGTACTGTTTTCGCTTTGTCATTATGGGTATTGTGTGTAGATTGATGAGGAAAATAATTAATTTAATCAATTTTAGAATAAGGCTGTAACTTAGCAAAATGTGGAAAGAGTCAAGGGGTCTGAATATCTTCCGAATGCACTGTATATCTATAAATGCACTATATTTTTAAAAGTATGTAGACACCCCATCAAATGAGTGGATTTGTTTCAGCCACACCTGTTGCTGACAGGTGTATAAAATCCCAGCCATGCAATCTCCGTAGACACACATTGGCAGTAGAATGGCCTTATTGAAGAGCTCAGTGACTTTCAACGTGACACTGTCATAGTGGTCTCAGGCTGTTTTCCATGGTTCGGGCTAGGCCCCTTAGTTCCAGTGAATGGAAATCTTAACACTACTGCATACATGACATTCTAGACAATTCTGTGCTTCCAACTTTGTGGTAACAGTTTGCCACCGTGCAAAAAGTGAGGTCCATGCAGAAATGGTTTGTCAAAATCAATGTGGAAGAACTTGACTGGCTTGCACAGATCCCTGACCTCAACCCTGTCGAACACCTTTTGGGATTAATTGGAATGTCGAGTGTGAGCCAGTCCTAATCGCTCAACATCAGTGCCCGACTTCACTAATTCTCTTGTGGCTGAATGGAAGCAAATCCCAGCATTAATGTTTCAATATCTAGTAGAAAGCCTTCCCAGAAGAATTGAGGCTGTTTTAGCAGTAAAGGGTGGACCAACTACATATTAATGCCCAGGATTTTGGAATGGGATGTTCGACGAGCAGGTGTCCACATGCTTTTGGTCATGTATTGTATATATATGATGGGATGTATAGACATTATGGACAGTATGTGGATAGAATTTGTAGTATATCTTAATAATATGTAGGATAGAATAGTATATGTACAGAAATAGTTGATTAGGATAGGCCTATAATACAGTATATAAATATGAAGTGGGAAAAGCAGAATGTAACCATTATTAAAGTGACCAGTGTTCCATTCCTATGTACAGTTGAAGTTGGAAGTTTACATACACCTAAGCCAAATACATTTAAGCTCAGTTTTTCACAATTCCTGACATTTAATCCAAGTAAACATTCCCTGTTTTAGGTCAGTGAGGATAACCACTTTATTTTAAGAATGTGAAATGTCAGAATAATAGTAGAAATAATTATTTATTTCAGCTTTTATTTCGTTCATCCCAGTGGGTCAGAAGTTTACATGCACTCAATTAGTATTTGGTAGCATTGCCTTTAAATTGTTTAACTTGGGTCAAATGTTTCAGGTAGCCTTCCACAAGCTTCCCACAATAAGTTGGGTGAATTTTGAACCACTCCTCCTGACAGAGCTGGTGTAACTGAGTCAGGTTTGTAAGCCTCCTTGCTCGCACACGCTTTTTCAGTTCTGCCCACAGATGTTCTATATGATTGAGGTCAGGGCTTTGTGATGGCCACTCCAATACCTTGACTTTGTTGTCCTTATGCCATTTTGCCACAACTTTGGAAGTATGCTTGGGGTCATTGTCCATTTGGAAGACCCATTTGCGACTAAGCTTTAACTTTCTGACTGATGTCTTGAGATGTTGCTTCAATATATCCACATTATTTTCCTCCCTCATGATGCCATCTATTTTGTGAAGTGCACAAGTCCATCCTGCAGCAAAGCACCCCCACAACATGATGCTGCCACCCCAGTGCTTCACGGTTGGGATGGTGTTCTTCGGCTGGCAAGCCTCCCCCGTTCTCCTCCAAACAGTTATATTTTTGTTTCATCAGACCAGAGGACATTTCTCCAGAAAATACGATCTTTGTCCCCATGTGCAGTTGCAAACCGTAGTCTTTTTTTTATGGTGGTTTTGAAGCAGTGGCTTCTTCCTTGTTGAGCGGCCTTTCAGATTATGTCGATATAGGACTTGTTTTACTGTCGATTTAGATACTTTGTACCTGTTTCCTCCAGCATCTTCACAAGGTCCTTTGCTGTTGTTCTGGGATTGATTTGCACTATTCGCACCAAAGTACGTTCATCTCTAGGAGACAGAGCACGTCTCTTTCCTGAGCGGTATGGCGGCTGTGTAGTCCCATGGTGTTTATACTTGCGTACTATTGTTTGTACAGATGAACGTGGTACCTTCAGGGGTTTTGAAATTGCTCCCAAGGGTGAACCAGACTTCTTGAGGTCTACAATTTTATTTGTAGACCTTTTGATTTTCCCATGATGTCAAACAAAGAGGCACTGAGTTTGAAGGTAGGCATTGAAATACATCCACAGGTACACCTCCAATTGACTCAAATGATGCCAATTAGCCTATCAGAAGCTTCTAAAGCCATGACATAATTTCTGGAATTTTCCAAGCTGTTTAAAGACACAGTCAACTTAGTGTATGTAAACTTCTGACCCACTGGAATTGTGATACAGTGAATTATAAGTTAAATAATCTGTCTGTTAACAATTGTTGGGAAAATGACTTGTGTCATGCACAAAGTAGATGTCCTAACCAACTTGCCAAAACTATAGTTTGTTAACAAGTCATTTGGCCTTGAAATATATGTTTTTTTCAGTGTCTCGGTCCCAGCTTTGACGCACCTGTACTGACCTCGGCCTCGGTACTGACCTCGGCTTCTGGATGGTAGAGGTGTGAACAAGCCGTAGCTCGGGTGGCTGAAGTCCTTGATGATCTTTTTGGCCTTCTTGTGACACTGGGTGCTGTAGATGTCCTGGAGGGCAGGCAGTGTGTCCCCAGTGATGCGTTGGGCAGACCTCACCACCCTCTGGAGAGCCCTGCAGTTGCGGACTGTGCAGTTGCCGTACCAGGCGGTGATAGGCGGGTTTGAGGGGCCTTCACCTTTTCCACTGTGCCCCATCTGCTGTGTCCTGATGTCCACAATCAGCTACTTCGTTATGTTGACATTGAGGGAGAGGTTATTTTTCTGGCACCACTCTGCCAGGGCCCTCACCTTCTCCCTGTAGGCTTTCTCGTCATTGTTGGTAATCAGGCTAACCACTGTTGTGTCGTCTGGAAACTTGATGATTGAGTTGGAGATGTCATGGGTGAACAGGGAGTACAGGATGGGGCTGAGCATGCCTGTGTTGAGGATCAGCGTAGTGGAGGTGTTGTTGCCATCCTCCTCCACTTGGAGGCTGCCTGTCAGGAAGTCCAGGACCCAGTAGCACAGATTCTGGGTTCAGACCCAGGACCCTAAGCTTAGTAATGAGCTTGGAGGCTACAACTGTATGATGTTGAAGGCTGAGCTGTAGTCAATTAACAGCATTCTTACATAGGTGTTCCCCTTGACCAGATTGGATAGGTTAGTGTGCAGTGCGATGACGATTGCGTCATCCGTGGATCTATTGGGGTGGTAAGCAAATTGCAGTGGGTTTAGGGTGTCTGGTAAGGTAGAGGTGGTATGATCCTTAACTAGCCTCTCAAAGCACTTCGTGATGACAGAAGTGAGTTCTAAGTGGCAGTAGTAGTTTAGGTCAGTTGCCTTCTCTTTTCTTGGGTAGAGGAAGAATAGTTGATGTCTTTAAGCAAGTGGGGACAGCAGACTGGGATAGGGAGAGATTGAATATGTCTGGAAACACTCCAGCCAGCTGGTCTGAGCGTGCTCGGATGACGGAAGGTTAAAACGTTTAAATCTCTTACTCATGGCGGCTACAGAGAACAAGAGCTCACAGTCCTCTAAAGCGGCGGTGGCCCGTGTCGGAGGCACTGTGTTTTTCACGAAGCCGGGGGAAGAAGGTATTTAGCTTGTCGTCGGTGTCTGCAACCTGGCTGGTTTTCCCTTTATAATCTGTGATTGTCCCTGTCACGTACGTCTCGTGTCTGAGCCGTAGAATTGTGACTCCACTTTGTCTCTGTACTGGCGTTTTGCCTGTTTGATTGGCCCACGGAGGGCATAACTGAACTGTTTGTACTCAACTATATTCCCAGTCACCTTACTATGGTTCGCTTTCAGTTTTGTGCGAAAGCGAACATATTTTAAAAAAATATTTAACTAGGCAACTCAGTTAAAAACAAATTCTTATTTACAATGATGGCCTACCCCGGCCAAACCCTAACCCGGAAGACACTGGGCCAATTGTGCACCGCCCTTTGGGACTCCCAATCATGGCCGGTTGTGATACAGCCTGGAATCGAACCAGGGTCTATAGAGAGGCCTCTAGCACTGTTATGCAGTGCTTTAGATGGTTGCCACTTGGGTGCCCTATCCATCTATGCACAGCTTTTGGTTTGGATAGGTTTTAATCTTCACGGTGGGAACATCATCCCCTATCCACTTTCTGATTAACTCAGTCACCATGTTAATGTATACGTCAATGGTATTCTCAGAGGCTACATGGAACATATCCCAGTCCGTGTAATCAAAACAATCTTGAAGCATGGATTCCGATTGGTCAGACCCGTGTTGAACAGTCCTTACCATGGAGACTTCCTGTTTGAGTGTGTGCCTATAGAAAGGTAGGAGCAGATTGGAGGCGTGATCTGATTTGCTGAAGGGAGGGCGGGAGAGGGCCTTCCCGGAAGGGAGAGTAGCAATGGTCAAGAGTTTATGATGCTTGAGTAGTGCAGGCAATGTGTTGGTAAAACTTTGGTAGATTTTTCCTCAGATTTGTCCAAGTCCATAGCTACAATAAATGCAGCCTCAGGAATTTTGGTTTCCATTTTGCGCTAAGTCCAATGTAGTTCCTTGAGAGCCGTCGTGGTATCGGCTTGTGGGGGAATATACATGGGTGTGATGATGACTGAGGAGATTTCTCTCAGGAGTAAATGAGGTCGGCATTTGATTGTGAGGCATTCTAGGTGGGTTGAACAAAAGGACTTAAGTTGCTGTACGCTTCCACGATCACACCATGAGTAGTTAATCATGAAACACCTTCGCCTTTCTTTTTAGCGAGTAATATATACATTAGTGAGTAATATACTTGGATGGATGGTTTGCACAATTAAAAGTCCACTCCAAATACCTCTTATTCGCCGGCAACGTCTTGGGACAGCCTCTGGGATAAGTGGGGTCACCTTGGGGGGTACGAACAAAGGATTCAATTCAGGAAAGATGTATTTCTGGTCGAAATGCTGGTGAGTTTCCACCACTCTAATATCAAAACATTATGTAATGATGCAAAAAACGTTCTGAGATAATAATGTGTGAAATAACAACAACAACACTAAAAAAATATATATATTGCAGAGTTGCTTAGGAGCCAGGAACCAGGCGACCATGTCTATCAGCACCACCTTAAACAAATCCCTGCTTCTGCATGGCAAGAGCTACCGGTGCATCAAGTCTGGCACCAACAGGCTCCTGAACAGCTTCTATCCCCAAGCCATAAGACTGCTGAATAGCTAACAAAATGGCTACATGGACTGTCTGAGTTGACCCTCTATGCACACTCACAGGACTCTACACACTCACGCACAGTGACACTCCAACACACGCACACACGGGCACACACACACACGCAATCATCATATACGCTGATGCTACCCTGTTTATCATATTTCCTGATACCTAGTCATCTTACCTCTATACATACAGTATTTACCTCTATCAATCCAGTATCCCTGCACATTGTAAATATGGTATTGGAACTGACCCTGTATACTGTAGCTTACTTACTTTCTTGTGTTCTTCTTATTTCTTATTTTTATTTCTCATGTGTTTTTGTTCTATTTTATGCTATTTTTAGCATTACATCGATATTAATGCATTGTTGGCTTTACAGCTTAAAAGAAAGGCAGTTCCCTGTACTTGTGCATGTGACATTAAACTTGAAACTTGGAACTTGAAACACAACCTGTGCACACAGTGTTATGGTAGCTTCCTAAACAGGGCTGTATCACAATGTCTGTTCATTTCACCGCCCCTAAATTTGGGGATAAACACCATTTGTTGGTCAGGCAGGTTATTAGGGAATGAGAGAGAAAAGGAGGGAGAGAGGGGGAAAGTGTGTGTGTTTCCTCCGTTATAATAATCCCTATAAAATCCAGATTTCTCAATCCGCAGCTCAAGCTGACAGTTTAAATAAAATCATTATAATCCCACATGGTAAGAGAAATGAAAATGAGGGGATTAAATGGAGAGGCCAACCCCCCCCCCACTCTCTCTCTTTCACCCCTTCCTCCTCCAGGGGGATAAGAATGCCCCCTTTCCCAGCCCCCCCCCCCCCCCCCCCCCCACCCACCCACCCCCTGTGTCCTCCCTAGGGACAGGGACAGAGGGCTTAAGAAAGCTCTAGATTTGGGATTGGTGCTTGTGCTTATACACATCCTCCTCCCTCCCTCTAGCCCCCTCCCAACCTGTTCCACAGTACTTAGCCACAGTCCTACAGTCCTCAGGAATGTGTGTGTGAGTGTGTGTGTGTGTGTGTGTGTGTGTTTCAGGGGAATATATAATTGGACATTGGAGAGATGTAGTAATCCAATCAAATCATAGTCAATGATCTCTCGTTCTGTCTGTCTGTCTGCCTGTCTGTCTGTCTGTCTGTCTCTCTCTCACTCCCTCTCTGTCTCATACACCCCCCCCCCCCCCCCCCCCCCCCCCTGTCATGGTTCACTCACCATATTATTCAGCATATTATTATGCCAATCAGTAGTCAAACCCAAAACTCCTCCACTACTGCCATTAATAATCCTGCTGTACCTTCCACCTCTGGCTCTAATTTAAAGAAAGCTCCCGTGCCTTTTCTCCCTCCCAGGCCTCTGTGGTAGTCGCCCCAGTGACCCCCCGTCCCCTCGGAAGGCTCCGGAAGGTTGACCTCTGTGTCATTGGTATTCCCGAAGAGGTGGGATTTTAATCTTTAATCCCGTATCCCTTCCCCCCGGCACGGATCAACTCATTACGGAGAATACACCGAGTGTCATCACCCATTACCCACGATGATGTGCAAGTGCAGTGGTACGGACGGCCGGGCCCCTGTCTGTTTTTTGGTGAGCTATCAGCGCTTTCAGTTCAGTCGCCGACTCCATTCACCACTTAATCCCCCACTTACTCATCCTTCCTGCTTCCTCCCTTCCTCCCGCTATCTCTCTATCTCTACCCCTCTTTATCTCTCAATCTCTTCATTTCCATCTCAGCCTTTCGCTTTGCCATTTACCATCTTTTTAACCCTCTTTCTCCCAGGCACCCTCTTTATCTTCAACTCTCTCACTTGCTGTTCTTTCTATGGCTCCCTCTATCTACCCACCCCCAATCTCCATCTCTTCACTCTTATCCCTCTCTTTTCTCCTTCGTTCTCCCTCTCCCTCCCTTCCTCTTAAAGGATCATCTTTAGCTAAGTGCTGTCCACTTAATTTCCACTCTCTGCCTCTTAAGTGACCATTTGATAATCTCAGAACGCTAGTCTCCAAACAGCCCAGGGGGGGCCGTGGGTGAGACTGTTAGCCCAGAATGACGCTCCTGATCTGGTCAAGACTGTGCCGGGCCCTGGGTCCTCTGGAGCTGCTGGGGATATTGAGGCCATGGTGTCATGGAGGAAAGGGCCATGCCAGAATCTCTTGGCGTGAGATCATCAGAGCAGATGGATATCTATCTCTCTCTCCCTCTCTCTATATCTCCCCTCAATGTCTCTCCCCCTCACCATCTCTATGTCTCTCTCTCTCTCTCTCTCTCTCTCTCTGTCTCTCTCTCTGTGTCTCTCTCTCTCTGTGTCTCTCTCTCTCTCTCTGTCTCTCTCTCTCTCTCTCTCTCTCTCTCTCTCTCTCTCTCTCTCTCTCTCTCTCTATCTACATCCCTCTCTGTTCATCTTGGTCTCATTTCACTCTCTCTCTTCCTTCCATTTTCTCTTCTCTTAATCTCTCTCTCTCTCCCTATTTTTTACTGAGATATTCTCTTTGTGGAACAGGGAATGGGTCAGAGCGTGTAGCACTGAGAGAAAATAGAATAAGACTAGTCTGGTTGTTTAGAGCTCAGATAAAAGGCCATCGCTTGGCAGGGACACATTTTGTTTTTCTCCTGGACTCACAAAAGAGGCAGTGAAAGGAGGGAGAGAGTGAGGGGCAGAAAAAGAGGCGCAGAGGATGCAGATTTTTTGTGAGGATTCTTTCTGCAAATGGAGGTGACACTGGATGCACACACGTGACACACAGAGGTCGTGCTGAATGTACAGGATTCATAGTATCTCCTTACAGAAAAGAAAACCCTTAGTCAGGACACACACATACACACACTTGTGTTGCTTCCCGCTGTCCTCTTCACGGGTCATTGGCTGAAAAAATCCCCTGTCACGTTCCTTTGGGACTGAGCTCTGACAAGCCAGCAGAACAGGATAAACTTCCTGTAAGGAAAACCAGGAGGATCAGGAATACCCAGAGGGCTGGTTTGTCTTCCCTCTTATCACAAGACCCAGAGAATGACAGGGGATTCCCATTTTTAACATCACCTAACAGTCACTTAACAGCAACTTCAACATTATGTCAAACAATATTAGTGTCAACAGTTGGTTACAGTTTATTTTACAGTTCACTACCTATCTGATACTTACTGAGAAATCACTTGTTACAAACGTTTATCTACCAATAACTCTCTTCTTCTTTATTTGTGCTAAATAAATAACTTAATAAATACCAGGCAAATAAAATCTGATAAAATAACTCAAATTAAGCATCAAAATGAACAGCCTGATTTATGTCATGACAAAACTCCTTAAGACACATGGATGGGTCACGTTCAAGTTATTCACAACAGCAGATAGAATTAGACCCAGTCCTACAACGGAAAGACTGTCCAGACAATGTATCTAGAATGGCACACAGGTGTTATGACTGTAGGTCATATATAGCCAGATTAGCCAATGGCTGTGTTATGGAAGTATGGTGGAGCTGTCACACACACACACACACACACACACACACACACACACACACACACACACACACACACACACACACACACACACACACACACTCACCCACAGAGCTGCCTTACTATACTTGTGGGGACTTTTGGAGACCAACAATTGATTTCCATTCAAAATCCTATTTTTAACAAGCTCACACAGTTGCTGTCACAAACTTCAAACTCCACACAGTTGTCACTGATTAGTTGTATCATCATTTCCCACAGAGCAAACCATTTCTGTACTTACAGCATTCATATAAATTCATTTCTATCAGGTTTTGTCAATAAAACTCCTGAATGCAACTGTTTATGTCAAATCGTTTTGAGTTGTAATTGTAGCCCTGGTTGTCCTGAAAAGGAAATGGAAAATAACTTCATTGGGAGGCTAATTATAAGGCCTGGACATCTAGATAAATAAATAGATAAATTAAAAGGCGATTTTTGCTGGGGTCTCGGGACTGATAGAGTTAACCCTAACCCTCATTCTAACACCGAACCATCAACCTAACCCTTAACCCTAACCCTCATTCTAACACCGAACCATCAACCTAACCCTTAACCCTAACCCTCATTCTAACACCAAACCATCAACCTAACCCTTAACCCTAACCCTCATTCTAACACCGAACCATCAACCTAACCCTTAACCCTAACCCTCATTCTAACACCGAACCATCAACCTAACCCTTAAGCCTAACCTTCATTCTAACACCGAACCATCAACCTAACCCTTAATCCTAAAAAAAAACTGTTTACAAGTGAGGACTGGCAACACTTCTCTGAATTGTAGTTAGTTTACTATTCTTGTACTCACAAGTATAGTAAGACGATTATACACACAAACACACAAACACACGCACACATGCACACACACCAACACACGCACAGCTGACGTGAAGAAGCTGCTAATGGGAGAAATGAGAGGAGGATTACTGAAGGCTCTCTTCTAGGAACAGCCCTGAGCGTCTGTGTATCTGTCCATTAACTCCATGGCAATCTGTGTGTGTGTGTGTGTGTGTGTGTCTGTGAGTCTCTTCTGTCCTCCTGACTCCTCCAACTGCCAAGTGTGTGTGTGTGTGTGTGTGTGTGTGTGTGTGTGTGTGTGTGTGTGTGTGTGTGTGTGTGTGTGTGTGTGTGTGTGTGTGTGTGTGTGTGCGTGTGTGTGTGTGTGTGTGTGCACGTGCGTGCGTGCGCGTGCGTGCGTGTGTAGGGCATCTTTTATCTCTATGACAATGACCCCACAAATAGGCACATGCCACTCTATTCCTGTCCTCTCAAGGCTCCTCTGGTGTTTTAGTGACTCTGCCGAGGCATACCAGGGGTTAAAGGGAGATTTGGAAGGGTTGGAGTGTGTGTGCGTGTGTGCTAGGATGTGTGTGTCTGACAGCTAGAGAGAGAAAGACAGAGACAGGGAGGGTTAAGGGGGGTTGTTTGCTTAGTTTCGCCCTGCATTGTAAAAATCAAGGGAAACAATTAAATCTTTACCAAACACTTATCTCCTTAATTTTCCTTTGTTAGCTTTTATTGTCTCTTAGGGGGGGTCCACTATGAGTCTCACACCCTCTCTGGCTCAAGACCTGTCTTTTCTACACATTAGGTTCCAGAAACATTAGCTATACTTCCTCTGAGAGGGGGGTGTTGTGGAGGAAGGGCCATGGACCCACCCTCAGGTAGTGTAGTGTAGTAGTGTAGTGTAGGGGTGCAGTGTTGTGTAATGTAGTGTAGTGTAGTGGTGCAGTGTAGTGTTGTGTAGTATAGTGTAGTGTGGTGTAGTGTAGTGTAATGTAGTGTTGTGTAGTGTTGTGTTGTGTTGTGTGGTGAAGTGTAGTGTAGTGTAGTGTAATGTAGTGTTGTGTAGTGTAGTGTAGTGTAGTGTTGTGTAGTGTTGTGTACTGTAGTGTTGTGTAGTGTAGTGTAGTGTAATGTAGTGTTGTGTGGTGTAGTAGTGTGGTGTAGTGTGGTGTAGTGTAATGTAGTGTTGTGTGGTGTAGTAGTGTGGTGTAGTGTGGTGTAGTGTAATGTAGTGTTGTGTGGTGTAGTAGTGCAGTATAGTGTAGTGTAATGTAGTGTTGTGTAGTGTAGTGTTGTGTAGTGTAATGTAATGTAGTGTAATGTAGTGTAGTGTAATGTAGTGTTGTGTAGTGTAGTGTTGTGTAGTGTAGTGTTGTGTAGTGTAATGTAATGTAGTGTAATGTAGTGTTGTGTACTGTAGTGTTGTGTAGTGTAATGTAGTGTTGTGTTGTGTAGTGTAATGTAATGTAGTGTAATGTAGTGTTGTGTACTGTAGTGTTGTGTAGTGTAGTGTAGTGTAATGTAGTGTTGTGTGGTGTAGTAGTGTGGTGTAGTGTGGTGTAGTGTTGTGTGGTGTAGTAGTGCAGTATAGTGTAGTGTAATGTAGTGTAGTGTAATGTCGTGTAATGTAGTGTAGTAGTCTAGT
Source organism: Oncorhynchus clarkii lewisi (assembly GCF_045791955.1). Taxonomy (NCBI): domain Eukaryota; kingdom Metazoa; phylum Chordata; class Actinopteri; order Salmoniformes; family Salmonidae; genus Oncorhynchus; species Oncorhynchus clarkii. The sequence continues at coordinate 70,681,740 of NC_092150.1, read as the reverse complement.
GTAGTGTTGTGTTGTGTAGTGTAGTAGTGTAGTGTAATGTCGTGTAATGTAGTGTAGTAGTCTAGTGTTGTGTAGTGTTGTGTTGTGTTGTGTAGTGTAGTAGTGTAGTGTCGTGTAGTACTGTAGTGTAGTGTAATGGAGTGTAGTAGTGTAGTGTAGTATAATGTAGTGTAATGTAATGTTGTGTAATGTAGTGTAATGTAATGTCGTGTAGTGTAGTGTAATGTAGTGTTGTGTAATATAGTGTAGTGTAGTGCAGTGTAGTGGTGCAGTGTAGTGTAGTGTCTTCAACGCACCTGAGCCCAACCAGGCACACGACAGGAAGAGGGAGTCGCCATCCTAACGTTAAGTGCTCACTTCCTGCTATTTTCTGACCATCTCTTGAAGCAGGAAGTCGTTGGAATGGAAAAAAGAGTGACCCCAAAACACCCGGGAGAGGACCAACGTGCGAAAGAGGCGAGCTTAAGCCATCCCCAAAGTGCGCCAGCCCCAACACAAATGCCAGCGAAAGAGGGGAGGGAAGAAGTGATGGAGGGAAGGAGGAAGGGGGAAGGGAGAGAGAGGAGGGGGAGATGGGAGTTCATGGTGCGCTCCTCCTGGGTCGCATTTGGGGCGTTGGGCGGCACGATAGGCAGGATGTTATGGTTTATTTAGCGCTGTAGTGTGGGCGGCGTAGACAAGGTGCATGGTGCCCTCCGCGCCAGTCTCAACGTGATTTATGGCCACGCTGGCAGACACCTCTGTCCACGGGGAAGTCTTTGAAAACGCTGGGAGTGTGTGTGTGTGTGTGTCTGAGTGTATGTATGTGTGTCTGAGTGTTTATATGTGCATGTGTGTGTGTGCACAGCACTCTGTGTATGTGTGCGTTCATTTGAGTGTATTTTGAAGGATGCAGCTTTGTGGTCCGTGGGCTGCTGGTTTTTAACCTGTAGCTGAAGTGTACTTATGCATGGCCCAACTGAGAATGGATGAGGCAGGGCTCTGATTAATTAAAAACACAGCTCTGAAAATGACATCACATTAAGAGGTAGAACGTTAAAGACAGTGCAGAATATTCAGTTCAACTTCAGTTCGTTATATGATCAGATGATTACGGTCACAAAAAAAATGCATATGTCCACCAATCAACAAGTGTCATCAATGTAAAACATACTATTGGCTAGTTAGTGCAGGTATGTAGGTATGGCCATGTTTGTTGGTGTTCACATGATTTGTTACAATGGCGTTACCCGAGCCATGAGCTCTCCAAGATTCTAGAATGTTCTCAGTGTGAAAGGTAACAGAGGGGTCAAGAGAGGTTATGGATGACAGGACACTCCAGTCCAAAGGCCTGCTGGGAGCTAGCCCAAACATCCAGACAGGGGGTCAAAGTTCATAGATATAAGTAAACTAGAGGAGGGGGTGCAAATGGTTAGCGAGGTGCAGACTAACAGACCATACACTTAAAGAAAGTTTCACACTCCACATTGCTGCCAGTGATTTATTGGAGAAGCAACGTTTCGGCAACTCTGAGGAAGGTGTTTGTGTGTGTGTGTGTGTACTATTCTAGTAGGTCGCCTATCATCAGATGAAAGTGAATGTGTGTTTTTAGTGTAAGAGGCACTATTAAGAACTCATTAACCTGTGTTATATTTGAAGTCTCCCGCCCATCGCTCTCTAATGTATTTTCCATAAAGTGTTTTTAGATTTAATTTGGCTTCCCTTTGATTTTACGACCCTCGCCTCTGTTATTGTAGGATATCTTAGCGGTTCCTTGTAATTTAGTTTTATGACACGGCAAATCGAATACAATACACCCCCCAGGGAGCACTGACCTCCCTTCCAACAAATATAATTACCGACATCACAGAAGCGAAAACAGACCACCGCACGCTTATCTTTAGGCCTACTAGTTTTTTTCTACGTCTCACATGTTTGCACGTGCGTGGGCTTACCGGTACGGGCACATCACAGACACGGTGAAAAACAGCTAAATATAGCAGCTGAGGTCTGGAGGTGGATGGGGATGGAAAAGGTGGAAGCCCAGTGTCCAGATCTCCGCTTTGAGCCCAAAGCCAACCCTCAACACACTTCTACGGAGCACAGTGGTGATTTTAGCATCTAAATCTTGGTGGGGCAAAAAAATTAATGTGGAGTGCATGCCAGCAAAGCCACTACACAACACTAAAAAAATACATTAATTGCACTATAATGGTGACTAACAGTTACCACAAACTGTTAGGGCCTACATAAAGCTGTCCCAACAGCAGAGTCCCGACAGCAATCACAACACCTTACCACTGCTACACCTGGCTTTCAGCGGAGCCTTGTCTGACAGCGAAAACCTGTTCATTCAGCCTCATTTACTGCATAAAAAAAACCATAGCTGATATGGCTGACTTGATTAAACAAATGTGGTTTCTACTGACAATTGAGATGTATAAACTATGACATAAGGGAACGACAAGCAGATAAGAGGCAATCCGTAATTACGATTGAGACATTAATGATCGAGCGACGACGGACATAGTCAATTTATCTATTTGTTTAGCACTTTTGAACTGTACAGCGACAGAATTCAGAACATGGGCCGTTCTTACAGTGTACTCGCTGTACAACAAGTCAGAACCGTAGGATAAATAAAGGGGGCATATAAGCAGACAATGTTCTTACATGCTTAATACATGCTTACTTACATGTTCTTACAATGCTCTTACAATATTCAATGATTACATTTCTCTAAAGCGAGTTATAGGTTACATGTGCACCACCAAGTTAGAACAGTAGGCGAAATTAAGAGGTGAGGCACATTGAACGCCATTTGGGTCTTTGAGTGTCAAAAAAGATACACGTTATATAACACTATTTGATGCGTTAAATAAGCTTTTAATTGAACATGTCAAATAACACAATTCTATTATAGAATGTTGTGTGTGCTGAATTTGAATGTGCAATCCAAGCACCACCATTACTATCAGTAGCACTGTCAAAGCTATACAAAAAAAGATAGTAAACAAGCATACACCGGCCACAAACGAAGTATTTACAATACCACGTTGGTGAAAATAGACCAAATGATTAGGGTGAGTCACATGGGCTACTAACAGCTTACTACACAACGTACACTTATTATTACTTTCTTAGCTACAGGATACATATCTCTCTGGCATCCTACATAATTTATGAACCAGCGTAAGACATTTTTGGACTCAAGTTGTTGTGATGTGCTTGAACAGGAAAGTGGTGCGCCGGTCCTTTGTGGTCAAATTTTGTCATCAAAGAGATTTACAATTCCGAGTTGAATGACTGTTCAAAATGTTTGAACGGTCATTCCCAGTTGCAATGCTTGCAGTTAGCCACTGTCACCTCAGCGATTCTTTACAAACCACTCATTGTTAAATTTGCGATCTCCAAATTGTTGTGTAATGTTAATGTCCAATGGCCGATGAGCACCAATACGTTGTATCTACTGTATATTTTCTCTTCATTATTTCTCTTCATATGACAAGGATTAAATAGGATTTGCCAGATTGTCGACTTGATTCATGATGATGACTGCTAGCTAAGATTGTGAAAGTAAGATGTTGACATTATCAGTCCAATCAAAGCTACTGTACATATAATGGGATTTGACGTAATTTCTGTGGCCAATGACCTTGAGCCTTCTTGGAACGACACTTGTAATATAACTCTATGGCAGGACCCAAAGGGCTGAAATGTTGGATGTCTACCCTTTCTAAGAACGTAAGCTTGGTGATTGGGCGGCAGGGTAGCCTAGTGGTTAGAGCATTGGACTAGTAACCAGAAGGTTGCAAGTTCAAATCCCCGAGCTGACAAGGTACAAATCTGTTGTTCTACCCCTGAAGAGGCAGTTAACCCACTGTTCCTAGAGCTGTCATTGAAAATAAGAATTTGTTATTTTCTGCTGGCCCGCCCCACCACCACAGAAAGCACTGAGCTAGGAGCTGCCTTACTCAATACAACTCAATAAAACAAAAAACAGACTATGTCTATATGTATACAAAAATGAAGAGTCCTCTGCAAAATGATCAGTTTCTCTGGTTTTACTATTTATAGGTATGTGTTTGTGTAAAATGAACATTTTCATTTTATTCTATAAACTACTGACAACATTTCTCCTAAATTCCAAATGAAAATATTGTCATTTAGAGCATTTATTTGCAGAAAATGACAACTTGTCAAAATAACCAAAAAGACGCAGTGCTGTCAGACCTCGAATAATGCAAGAAAATATGTTAATATTCCTTTCTTAACAACACAATACTAATGTTTTAACTTAGGAAGAGTTCAGAAATCAATATTTGGTGGAATAACCCTGATTTTCAATCCCAGCTTTCATGCGTCTTGGCATGCTCTCTACCAGGTCTTGATCTGGTGGTCCTCCATCCACACCTTGATTGGCCTGGCTGTGTGGCATGGAGCATTGTCCTGCTGGAAAAACCAATCCTCTGAGTTTGGGAACATTGGCAGAGCAGAAGGAAGCAAGTTTTCTTCCAGGACAACCTTGGACGTGGCTTGATTCATGTGTCCTTCACAAAGACAAATCTGCCCGAGTCCAGCCTTGCTGAAGCTCCCCCAGATCATCAACGATCCTCCACCAAATTTCACAGTGGGTGCAAGACACTGTGGCTTGTAGGCCTCTCCAGGTCTCGCACCCACTGTGACATTTGGTGGACGATCGGTGATGATCTGGGGGTGCTTCCCTGATTGACGGGTCGCCACTGACAGAGGAGCTTTGACGCACCATGGAGCCACACACAGAAGCAGTGCAGAACTGGACACTTAAAATGCCTTCTTGGTGGTATGGTTAACTGTCGGAAATGCTGGATAATGTCTTTGCAACCTGCAACAGACCCACATAGGAAAGCCATGCCATAGGCAAAATAGTTTTAGAACCCACAGACATAAGATTTGTTTAGCCTACCCCAGTACTGCATGGTAAGCCACAAACATAATATTTTTTAGTAGTTGACAAGTGAGAGGTCAACACAAACAATGTTGGTCATTCCTGTGGGTGCTGTGTGTGTTTCAATGACACTTTCCCTTTCTCTTTCTCTTTCTCTTTCTCTCTCTTTCTCAGAGGGGGGGGGGATATAGGGAGAAGTGATGACAGAGAAGTGCTGAGGGGGCTCTTTGTCTTTGAGCACTATAAACCTCTATCTATTTCATGGTGTCATTGTTTTTTTTTAAGGACGTTGGCTGGGTTTAATGTAGTTCCAGGGCATTTCCGAGCGTCTCTGCCGAAGCACCTCCAAGGCGCGCAGTGGGCTTCGGTCGGTCGGCTCAGTCCACTGCCTGCCTTGCATAGATTCTCTTTGATTTTGCTCTCCCTACTCTGACAGCAGTTGTGTTCCCGTCTTTCATTTACTTTGTTGATATATGATTCTGCATTTCAAGGTTTGGCTAAAGAGACACTCTACTGTGTGCTTAAAAACTTCCTGTAGTGCCACATTTTGAAAACCTAAATGTAGATGTCAGTTTTTAATTCTAACTGCAGTTGTAGCACATACAAGAGGCGAAGATGTAAGGCCTTTGTAAGACCAATTAAGATGTGCAGAAAATTTCTGCAATTTTAATGAGGGTTTGACTGAAGCCATATTTGTTTCTGCCTCAGTGAGCTTTTTTTTAATTGCCTATTAATTCCAAGATATGTTTTCTGAACTGAATATCATATTATACAAATAACATGACACACTTCTCCAAGTAGGAGATTGTGTTTATATATATTTTTTATTAGGCTACATCATTCCCCACTACTTCTTTACTCTTATCAACAGGTATATGTCAAAATGTTGTGTGTGTGTGTGTTTTTTTTAAATACAAAATATGACTCATTCCTCTCAGAGAAGAGTTAGAGAGACATCAGATTTAATTTTTCTGCATTAATTGGATCTTGTTCACAATATCCAGCGATGCAGTCTAACCCTGCCAGTCAGGCAGTCAGTCATCAGGAAGAAAAGGAGAGGGGCATCACCAGGAACCACAGTCTCACTGTCCTTGTGCCATTTATTCATAACGTGGATGATCAATTTGACTAGTCATTGTGCAGATTCATCCTATAAATACAGAGGTATAGGCTGTGTTAACACAGAAAGACCAATTCTGATCGGTTTCCCAAATATTGGCAAAAGATCTGATAGGTCCAAAATCCCAATTGGCAAAAGATCAGAATTGGGCTGACTGTGTAAACACCGCCTATAGAGTACCACAGTAGGAGACATAATACCCATAAAACCTAGTGGTCAAACAAGGAAATGTTTCCAATCGTTTTTCCACCATTATTTTTTCCTATAGGGGACACTTAATATAAGGGCTGTGTTTCGAGTAGGCTTACCTTGGTGAGACGTTTAGAGAACCGTGTAATTGTCTTTAGGACAAGGTGACTTTTAGCAATATATTTGCTTGTATTTACCCCCCAAAAATGAAATGCTAAATAGCAGCTAATGTGGCTATCATAAAGAACTACAAATGATGATCTGGAAGAGACTGCCGAATTGAGGCAAAGGTAACAATCTTTAGATTAACTATCTAATGTTAGCTAAATGTAGTAATTCATAAATTGTCTACATTTCTTTAAATTGACAATTCTGTGAACTGTCTTGTGCAATTTCTTTATGGAAACAATGCTTGCTAACAAAGGTGTCAGCTAGAGTTGACGTGTGGGAGCTTGCAGGGATTTGTAGTCTTGCATGATGTCTACTTTGATGCTAATTAGCATTTTCGAATCTGAGAGTAAATAGAGACTAATATATTGATAAAAGTGACCATGTCCATGAGAGATTTACATGGTTATCAAAATGTCATACCATGGTAAACCTATTTTAAGTGTTGTTTTTTAAAATCCTTATGGGAAAATAAATAGTGGAAAAATGACTGGAACCATTTATTTCCCTGTTTGACCGCTAGGTTTTATGGGTATCATGACACCTCCACTGTGGGACTCAATTGACATAGATAGTAACCTAATCATCCTAATTTCCAAGTACAGTTTTTCTCTTTAAGTAATATCTCTTCCTCTCGCTGACTTTTCTTCAGTACAACACATAACATCCAGATGAATGTTTTTCTATTTCCCTTACAGAGCCACCATCATCATCATCATCGTTGTCACCTGCAGGGCCCTGGTTCTCTAGTGAGCGTGTCTCTGATTACACTTGAATACATCAAGTCGTAAGGTTGTGCATCCTGTTGGGCCTGGTAAGAGTGTGAGACGCCTACTCATTCCCAGCGCTCGCTGCCGTCTCTCTCCTGCTCTCCTCTTCTCTTTTCTCCTCTCCAAGCGAGAACCTTTTTATCCAGGGACCCCGAGACCTTTCTGGAACAAAACAGCTTTTAGTTTTATACCTCTTTCTTTCTCCCTCTCTCTCTCTCTCTCTCTCTCTCGCGCACGCTCTCTCTCTCTCTCTCTCTCTCTCTCTCTCTCTCCTCTCTTTGCCTGTGTTTTCACAAATAGCACCTATTTTCTCTCTGTCTCTCTCTCTCTTCTCCCCCCTCTCTCTCTCTCTCTCTCTCTCTCTCTCTCTCTCTCTCTCTCTCTCTCTCTCTCTCACTACATCCCCTCCATCACTCTCTCCTCTGATTATTTTTCGGAGAACTGTGTCTTGTGAAAAGCGTGGAGCGTTGTGGTCAGATAATCATGTCATTATCTGATTGAGAGGTTTTTGTAAGCATCATTGCTTAACAGGCTACTTCCACATATACTTTTGTCTGTTTATGTTGATGGACCTCCTTATGCCTGTTTCTCAAAACCTGCATGCGTTTCCCAGAATAATGTCATCATAGGTAGTTACCTGGGAAATCACATTGCACTGTCTTTTAGTTTGTGTTATACAGATCTGAATGTAGGCTCCTTGCTGGTTATAAGTCAGTTGGTATTCATGCACTGAGATTCTAGTGAATGTGTATGAATAGTCTACACATTTTTGATGATTGATAATAGAATAAATGAAATGTACTTATCATGAAATAATTCAATAATAACCATATAGTTAAATAAAAAAATACTTTGCTATGTATAGCAATGTGGTGTGTAATTGTGTCTGGTAAAATAATAGTATCATTAATAATAATAGTAATACATAATAATAATAATAATAATAATAATAATAATAATAATACACAAGAATGATGATAATAATAATATTAATAATACATTTTAATAGTAATTAATACTCCTTATTGTAATTAAATCAGCATCCAAAATGTTTCTCTCTTGAGACCCGTTGTTGGGCAAAATTAGTAAGGAGGCCAGTGACCCATCTCAGAATTCCTCCCTGCCTGACTTGTGCGCGCGCCTATTACCAAGACCAGCCAGCCGATTATAGTTTAAAATGTACGTTAATAAAACCTCTGGGAGAAAAGCATGTTTTCATTCTCTCCCTTAATGCCTCCTCCCGTGTTGATCCACCAACTCAATCCCTAATAAATATGTCAATAAAGTCACCCATCAGCGCGTAATGCGCCGCTTATCAGCCGTGGCCATCAAGGTGGTGATGCGGCACACTCGACAAAAATGAAAAAATTTGTTTGAAATAAATAGTGTTGATCCATCTGGAATGGACCGAGATAAGAGGTGCCAGTGTTAACGAACACGTTTCCGCTACACCTCATCCGAGTCTTCCTTTTCCAAACACAGTCTATTTAATGTCCCGGCCTGTTTTTCCATGGAGCGTACGCACCGAGGGCACCGTGGGGAGATGAAGCCAAATTAACTGGCCGAGTTGGGGAGCGGGGGACGGGACACCTGCTTTGGAAAAGAGACTCCAGACACTAAAGTTCGCTGACTTCATTAAAATTGATTCACCCTCAAAAACACTTGCTTGCGACATGGAAAAGAGACTCGCCTTTCCTTTTTGGCATTTGACAGAAAGACATTGGAAAATCATAAGACTTCTGATTAAGCACGTCGGAATCCTGTTTATGTAATGGATAGTTCGTTTTATTATAGCAGGCATAATGGACTGAAAAAAGTGGACTGTAACTTTGCATCTAAGGGTTTAAAAACAACAGCTGTAGTTCCATAAAAATAGGTGCAATTTATATTGGATTCAAGATAGCCCAGACACACCTGATGAGTAATGTTTCGTTTCATTAACATTAGAATGACATACTACAAATACTACTACTACTACTACTACTACTACTAATAATAATAATAATAGTAATTTACACTTATGCTATGTTTAAAACTCCTAGAAATAGAAATGCAGGCGACATCGGCTACATGTAGCCTATATAGGCCTGCACATTGACGCTAACCACATTTCTGATTCCTATGAAATCGTATTAAGAGTGATGTCAGTGCATGTAACAACAGTAGGAGTAGAGTATAATGTGGTAGTCTATAACGTCCATTTTCCGTTAATGTTGCAGAGTGACAGTCATGGATGTTCTTCCTCCACAAAATGTTATGCATAACGAGGAGCCTGCTGAAATGTTTTCTAACATACGACTCAATAACATTATAAATCGTGTATCAAATGAAACAAGGGCCTGATTCTATTCACACATTTTGTGTACTATATATATATATATAATTTAGGGAGGAATCTTATGATTATAGAACACGTACGGAACTAGGGCTAACGACAGAGTGTTTTACAGAACACCGGTTCAAATATCTACTACAAACACGCGTGAAAATTGTACACTGAAATATAGGTTATTAATCTAAAATATTTCGAAGTGAATACCATGTCTATTCACTTGATTAGGTGCTGATTAGTTGTTACAGGTGTCTCAAGTTAAAATATGCAGAAGGGAAAAAGTAAGGTTAAGAATTCCAACGGGCATAGTCAAATCTTTGCAAACTAAACTCCTATAGGCTACTTGCCTGAATATCAAATATAAAACATGAAATGTGCGGATTATAATTTAACATCTAAATTGATCATTTCAATGCATTATAACGACACAGACTGATATTTGCTCAGTTATAAATATAGTATTTATTTACAGTGAAAAGAGAGATGGAATTTTGTTTAAATGAGTCTCACTCTGTGACCTGTGAATTAAATAAAAGTTAGGCCTAACACAAACTCGCATTTGAGATGGCTCCAGCCCGTGTTATCAGGCAATAAGCTAATAATCACACACGGTTTGACATTCCATGATATAATGTAGTCACGCCTTATCATGTTGCTCTGTGGTCGGTAAATCAAACGAGGGTAGTGATATATCGACACCATGCCTTTCTGAGCCCCCGCGCCCAATGCCATATTAAACCCCTGGCCTCTGGAGACGCACGTATCCAATATAGAATAGCCTACAAATAACACTCCAATGTTCATATCTTATCGTTGTTACAAGCATAATGTTGCACAAAACAGCCATACAAACCCAATAAGCCCAATTGAGATATGACAATGGAATCTCTTATTGAATGGCAAACTTGGGGTGTAAAATCTAAATGAAAAGTTGTTGCGTAAAATGAGTGCGAAATGTGTGTTTTAATGGATACTGTTTTACATGAGTTCAAATGACATAAACACCTATTCGTGACATAAAATCTCTTAATTCAGTGTCTTAAAATATGAACAATTATCATATGTGCACAACAATATGTGCATAACATTAATGTTTATGCAAAACATTATCGACAGAATCACAAAACGATAAGCCACTTCAAAATGATATTTTCTTACATATTCACTCACTGATTTTTAAAGAAAGTGATAAGTAAGAGGTTTTTTTTTGCCTGTCGGAGTCCCATTCCTCGGTCAAGTTTAGTGCGTTGTACTCCTCCCGGACCCGATGGACAGTTCTTATTGGTAGGTACGAACCGTTACATCACCAAGCTTATGACGCGCCGTCTTCCTGTTTCCTTCAGCTGTGTCTTAAAGTGAATCTTGTTGGTGGAGGAGAGCTCGAGCATCAAAGCTCTGCATCGCGTGCGCCTCGGAGACACACACTCACACCAGCTGCTACGACATCACCGCCACAGTCTTTCAGTCTCGAGAGGAGAGGATAGAGGAGAGCGGCGGAAAATAGCTATTTTATGTCTTTTTTTCTGTTCTACGCGCACGCTTATCACTCACTTTACTCTTGCTCTTCCTTCCCCGAGCAATTATAATATTCAACGTCTCCCGGGGGAAGACTGCATATTCACTTTCAGCAGTAAAAAGGAGCTCGCTTTTCTCTTCATCTGCGGGGTAAGTAACCTTGTCCTCAGATACCTCCCTCTTGTTCTTTTGCGTCGCGTGCGCTCGGTGGGCGGAAAAAAATAAACAAATCAAAATGATAAACAGCGGAATATATTCTGATGAAAGACAACGTTACCTTTACGATATTATTTGACTGAATTGTTTTTCTTTCACTTAAAGTGTGACAAAGATGCGTAATTTTTATGAAGATGATGTGTGGATGAATTTATCCTTCTAAATCGCTGGCAGACAGATCATTTCTAACTTTTAAAAGTAAGTTACTGTCTTTTAAGTTTGGTCAATTTTAAATAAATGGTTTTTTTTTGCATATAAAGACGCTCAAGGCTGTCTGAGTTGGTTTGATTTGATCGAAGACTGAAGTCTATTATATTTTCATCTGTGTCGGCTACACCAGTCATTTTCGTTGGCATATGGTCTTTGTTCCGATAAACGTTTTTCTTTCATGTCTATTTTTATTCGTCCAGTGTTATTTAGTAGGAACGTGTGTCGTTTCGATGTAAACAAGCTTGGCTTTATCGTTTTTAATATCTGAAATATAACATATCAGATAGGCTAGATGTGATCTACTCTTTGAATTGTAGCCTATATACATATTTCAGTCTAATAGGTGCGTGTACTGTTTCCCTGGTATAGTTTTTTTGTAGTGCGCTCGCTGCTTGAGTTTATGGTAGTGCCAAGAACGGTACAATTTTGACGGGGGAAAAACGTCCCAAGTGTACACTATGGAGACAACAGGGATATTTGGCACAGAGGCGCACAACCCCGTCACCCCGCTCTCACCATTTTTGGTGCCTAAAGTCTAGCAGGCCTTATTGTTGTCATATTTAGAATTTTCAGTCCTAGACTAGACTTGCTTGAATAGGTTACTTTGCTCTGTTACAAATCCAAAGGGGTTATGAACTTTTCTTTTAGTTTAGCTTTGTCCTTCACAGTGCCCCGTTCTCACTCTCTCAGAGTTTGAAAGATCCTGGGAAAAGGAGCGAGGGGGAGTTAAAAGGGCTCGAGAGACGAGCATAGCTCATTGTTCAACTGCGGTCATATTTCCTTGAAATTGTTGAAAGGTCTTCCAAGTGATAGACTGCGCATGGGCAATGGGGGACAGGTGCGCCGTCGGAAAAGACAGGTGCTGGCGGCTCTATTTTGAGCGATAACGACATAGTCCATTGTTAAGGTCTTGTGGCGCTTAAGTCAAGGTTTTCTTGGAGATATATCACCCTTGTTTGCACTTATGGAGATGGATGGTTAGAGAGAGTTGAGCCAGAGCCATTTATCAGAGTCAGACAAAGACATGGTTTTATTATAGACCAAAATTGGCTTAGTCTGTGTAATATATTTCCTTTTGTTTTGCCACAAAATATGTCAAGCTTTCCCAACCTTGTTTATTTTTCCTTGAGCTACAGCAATAATGTGCTAGTTTGATATATTTCTGTATCGCAACATAAGTTATTCCATCTTACTGCTTGTTTTTCTTGTATTGCTTAACAACACAGTAATAAGACTATCTAAAAAATGTTTATATTTAGAGTGGTTTGTGTGTGTGTGTGTGTGTGTGTGTGTGTGTGTGTGTGTGTCCGTGCGTGTGTGTGTGCTTGTGTGTGTGTGTGTGTGTGTGTCCGTGCACGTGTGTGTGTGTGTGCTTGTGTGTGTGTGTGTGTGTGTGTGCTTGTGTGTGTGCTTGTGTGTGTGTGTGTCCGTGCGCGTGTGTGTGTGTGCTTGTGTGTGAATGTGTACGTGTGTGTGTGTGTGTGTGTGTGTGTGTGTCCGTGCGCGCGTGTGTGTGTACGTGTGTATTAGAAAAGAAAGTGATGCTTGTTATGCATGGTTAAGATAGTATGGTATATATGAAATTGTCATATACTATAGCTGATTCATAGAGTCCCAAGTGACGATAAAGATGGGATGGTCAGACTGTCATACTTTTCCTGTGGCCCCATTTTCAATATCCATATCTGATTGGTTTAAGAAGATATAAATATTTGTTTAAAAAAATGACTTTGCCTCTCAAAATATGTCTTGACATCTCATCTGATAAGTGACAGTGTATTTGCATTGTCAATTTGATTGTACTTGTACTAAAATCTTAAATAGTATTTGACAGATTTGAATGTATAGATTTGAATGAATGTTCTCTAGTAAGAGATCACACAACCTTCAATCTTCAAAACCCCGATTCACCCCGATACGTATGTTATTAATATAGATATCCTATTAGATTGTCTCCCTGCTGTTTCACTTAATATTTATTTTAGTAGTGTTCCTGATAGGATCCGGGTTTGAGAAAAAGGACTCTTCAGGATGCAGTCTGGTTATCTTGCACGATATTGTCTATACAGGTACTCAATATTTGAGATGAGGAATGTGAAATAATATCATAAAATAATTCTCAAATTTCATATAAAAGTTCTTTTTTCTCTCTCTATTGACAGTGAATGTTAATTAATTCTGTAAATACACTGAATAAAAGTCCCATACCACTGACAAAAGACTGCATGCGTAGCTGTCAGCCGATGCTTACATAGCAGTACTGATGCTGTCTGGTTTGCGACAAAATGTTTCCTTTCATAAAGGCATTAGGTTTTTGTTAGAGCGCTTTAAGTTGCTCCTTGGCAGAGTTGACCCATGTGACCCGTTCATTAGAGCAGAATTAACCAGCTTTGCTAGATGAAAAGACAAGCAAAAAGCCATAGAAGTGAGCCCCTACTGGCACAAAATCAATAAGCTTATTTATCTGTATTTATGTCATTTTTCTATTATTGTTTAATTTAAGATTGTGATATTGTGATTCATTTGGCTGGAAGAAGTTCCCCTCCAGAATAGCTGACAGTGCGAGTATGTGGATTCGATCAGGGTGCAATTTAAGAAGCGGTCTGGAAATAGGCTTTATGTTTATGGCACATTGTGATACAAGTACTATAACACTTGCAATAGGGGTGATATGTCGTTAGGGTGAATATAGTTAATGTACTACATACACTTAATGAATTGCTTTCGATATGAGCGTCTTCTAATCTAAAGTAATAAAATATAGCCTAAAATGTAAATGACGTAGTGATGACTTTAGGAGAGGAGATTATAATTAAGACTGCAACAGTTTACTGTGTCTTTATGGCATTCTCAATCCAACCTCAGCCTTTCTCTTTAGTCTATGACTTAATGGTTTTCTGCACCGGCTTGAAGCGCACAAACATGGAAATGAGGACAAGTACTTAAATAATTATCATAATGTTATGCAGCTTTTTGTTGCGTGGGAACTGGTTCAGTGTTACACAGCGAGGCAGCGTGAAACAGGGGACAGACAGGGGAAAATGTAGGCTGAGTCTGAAATTACACTTTATGCCCTATATAGTGCACTACTTTTGACTAGAGCCCTATGGGCCCTGATGAAAAGTAGTGCACTATACAGGGAATAGGGTGCCATTTGTTAGGACTTTGCCCTGGAATGCAAAGACAAGGCCTAGTTCTGACCCCATCACTCCTGCCTTCTGCTCTCTCTTCTCCCTACAGTCATTAGTTATGTTGTCTAAATGGAATCATGTAGTCGACAGTCGATGCCGCCTGTCCTCAGGTATTGCATCTAGTCTTGAGATAAAACTGTATCGCTGGTACATTTTTATACAGTGGAGTGATGTCACTCTCTGGAGCACTGCTATTCAATTATTTCTACATTTGGTAGTAGGAATATTAGGACTTTATTTATTTATTTTTATTAGAAAATATATTTAATGTCAAGTTTTGATATCAGACAATAAAGTGACATTTTAAAGTAAATGATCCATCCCCTTCAATGAATCCATACATGTTTCCTTTCTGTTTTCTTGCTGCCAGGTGTCATTCAGCAGCGGTCCTAGAGGAGTGGCTTTGTGGGATATGGCCCAATAGCAGCAGCCCGTGATGCCGGACCATGACAGCGACTCCCTCCTGAGCAGACAGACCAAGAGAAGACGTGTGGACATCGGTGTGAAGAGGACAGTGGGCAGCACCGCCGCCAACACAGCAGTAGCTACAACCAGCGCCGACATCGCCTGCGCCAAAGCAGCCATCTTCAGTGCCATGAACTCTCTCAACTCCCACCACCACGGCTCCGACGCAGACTCCACAGACTGCTCCATGGTGCAGCCACACGGCCCCACTGGGGTCGTCACAGCAACCGACAGCGACTCCAAGTCCAACGTGCTCCGGAAGCTCCTGAAGAGAGCCAACTCGTACGAAGACGCCATGATGCCCTTCCCTGGTGCCACCATCATCTCCCAGCTCCTCAAGAGCAACATGGCCAAGAATGGAGGAGGAGAGAGAGGAGAGAGAGGGGAGAGAGGGGAGAGGGGGGAGAGAGGGGAGAGGGGGGAGAGAGGAGAGAGAAGAGACGGGGGGTTCCCCGGGTCGGGCCTATCAAGTGGGGGTTCCGAAGCCCCCCAGGAGGACGCCTGCAGTAACTCGTCTCAGGACAGCCCCCAAGAGTGCCTCTCCCCCTTCGGCCGCCCCTCGGCTCTGGGTGCCTTCGACCTAGAGCGCCTCAACGATGAGCACCTGCGGGCCAAGCGCGCCCGCGTGGAGAACATCATCCGAGGCATGAGCCACTCGCCCAGCGTAGTGGTGCCTGCACGCCATCACGGAGAGCGGGACCGTGAACGGGAACAACGTGAACGGGAGAGGGAGCGAGAGATGGACGGGAACAGGGAGATGGAGATGGACTGCCCCCCACAGCCGCCTAGCCCCAGGGGAGAGGTGTGCAGCCGGGAGAACAAGAGGAAGCAGCGCCTGCCCCAGCAGCAGCAGCAGAGCTTCACCCAGCTGGTGTGCCAGCGTAAAGAGCAAAAGCAGGAGGAGCGCAGGCAGCTGAAGCTGCAGCTGGAGGACATGCAGAAGCAGCTGCGCCAGCTGCAGGAGAAGTTCTTCCAGATCTATGATTCCACCGACGATTCTGAGCACGACCTGGCTCACGACCTGGGCAACATGTCTGAGGACAGCGCCGGGAGGTCCGATGCTGGGGGAGATGACCGGGCAGACCGCTCCGACAACGAGATGTCAGACCTGGACCCAGGACACTTCCTGGACCGGGCCAGGGCATTGCTCCAGGAGCAGGCCCTGCTGGCGGAGGGTAACAAGCCCAGGAGAGAGGGGCTGGTCCGGGGGAAAGGTCCTGGTCAGGGTCCTTCCTCCTCCATGCACCATGCGGAGGGCAAGCAGCTGGCTGAGACGCTGAAACAGGAGCTCAACTCAGCCATGAACCAGGTGGTGGACACGGTGGTCAAGGTGTTCGCCAAGCCCCCGCGCCCCGCACCCCCCCAGGTCTTCTCGCCCCTCCCCATGCCCCCAGAGAGGTTCGGGGTCAACGGTGAGGGCCCCAACTTCCACACAGCCAACCAGCGCCTGCAGTGCTTTGGTGACGTCATCATTCCCAACCCCCTGGACTCGTTCGGTGGCATGCCCATGCCTGGCGCCAACGACCAGACAGAGGCGCTGCCCCTAGTGGTGAGGAAGACTCAGACAGAACACCATCACCAGTCCTCAGCTGTGGGCGCCCACGGGGGCCACCACCACCCTTCCCTGCACCCCTCCTCCCTCTCTGCCTCCATGGGATTCAGCCCCCCGTCTTTCCGCCACCCCTTCCCCCTGCCTCTCATGGGCTACCCCTTCCCGAGCCCCCTGGGCCCACCCTCCGGGGGTTACCCAGGGAAGGATCACTCCTCCCCAGACTCCATGGACCTGTCCAGGGAGACCACCAGCCTGCGGACCAAGATGTCTTCAGTGCATCACATGGGACACCACCACAGGTCGCTTTCTCCCAGCCACCCCGGGAGCACTGCAGAGGGGCTCTCCCTGTCCCTCATTAAGTCAGAGTGTGGAGACATGAGCGACATGAACGACATCTCACCATACTCAGGCAGCACCGTATCCTTCACCACACTGAGGGAGGGAGGGAGGTAGGTCGGGACTTGAGTAGGAGAGTGAGTTAGAGACGCTATAGATGGGGTACTTGTTCATCTTAGATATTATCAGATATTGTTATGACTATTGCATATTATTGCTAAATAACCAAACTTATTGCTTTTCCTGTTCTCTCCAAAATTACTGTATTATATCCCCTTCTCTCTTCAAAGTGGTTAAATGTACTCTAGTCACCTACGTATCATTTTACCATTGGTCAGATAATGTCTCTATGACATTTCTAGCCCTGATTCCCATTTGACACATGACTGAAAGAGACAAAAGCTATAGCAGGCTGAAGTTGAGCACAACGGCTGTCTATAGTGACTCCAATAGTTTACCCCTGGGTGCCCCAATCATGGCCTGCAGATAAAGAGCTAATGTCCCTATGGGAGGATCACATTCACCCTAGTGGGACTGGAGCCTAAAAGCCTCCACTAATCCCTTCAGTTAGCCCCTTTCCCCTATATAGACCTGTCTTTACATACACCTTTCACTCATGAAGCTTCCATAACCATTATTTCTCTATCCCTGATCATTTAATGTCTATGCTATGGTTTATGGTCTATGGTTTATGGTCTATGGTTTAACAGACTAGCTACTAGTGAGAATTGACCGCGAGTGCATCTTTGTTTTTCTTGTCTTAAAGCATCTAAGATTAATGTTAGGGTATAGCTACTGTATGTTAGTGTTGATGTGTGTCTGTGTTGTGGTCGCCTCAGGGCACGGCCTTTGTGTGTGTGTGTAGGAGATAGGGTTTGCCTGAGGACTCAGTAAAGATGTGTATTTATGGCCACCTGTGTTTCCTCATGTCTCTTATCATCCCCACATTGTAAAAAGGAACAATCGGCGTCGTTGCTTTTCTCTTTTCTCCGTTTCATAAAGATCTGTCAACAGCCTGGGGGGCCTTCAGCTGTTGCTCGGCACCCAAATACTCCTTCTTTTTTTCTCCCTCCCTCCCAGTCTTTTCTTTTGAAGCGGACGTTAACAGGTGTTTTCGGCGAGCTGTTTGCCTTTCATTACGGCACCTTGTCTTGTCTTCTGACCCAAGAGTTGGCTCTTCCCAGAGATCTATAATCATCTGCTCTGTCGCTCCCAATGGAGGGATGAAGAGAGAGAGAGAGAATCAGACGTGGGAGGGAGGTAGAGAGAGAGGTAGAGATTAAAATAATAACCAAATAATCCAGATGCTGTTGCTTCTATTGTGGTGTTAATTATTTTGGGGCATTAACAGATGTACTCCCATTAATGGAAAGAATAGTTAGAACAACGCGGCCATGTGATACACGTTGTTTTCTTCTCATCTTTGGTTCATTTCACGGCTTTGAAAAACACTGGTTGGGTTTTGATTGTTTACGCCAGTTTTAGAAGTTAACAATCAATGTTATTTTTTATGACTTTGAATGTGAGTCGTACTGTCTACAGTGACAGTTGGTAGTCTTAATGCAATAGTAATAGCAGTGATAGAAGTCATTGTAGTACTAGAACTAAAGATGGCACAGATTGTCAGACATTTTTTGGGGTGCGTTAAAGTTCACCGGCGTTCCGCACCGTTGCGCAGCAGATGGCTGCCATCAATTTCCTAATTTGTTCTCTGACTCTGAGTATCTTGTCCTTACACCTGGAATGAGGAAGTGAAGCATCTATTTCCTCTCATGACTTTGGGGTTTTGGGGAAGTGCTGTAGTGAATGATGATGTCTTGTCAGATGTGCTCAGATAACACTCGGCCAGCTGGTACAAGGAAACCATCATGGCTAAATAATAGCTGTGTGTCACCCCAAGTCCAATCACTATTACATTTGCAAGCTGTGAGAGAAATAAATTCATCAAGAGAATCATGTGTCTGTAGATCTATGCGACTTAAAAATACTTCATTTCGTTATATATCAATGTAATCTCTTGTAATGTTGTGATTGTTCTTAGTTGTGAATTCATTTGTATTTAGAAGCGAGAGCGTAGTAGTGTCTTTGAGAAAGCCCAGTCTTATCAGTCTGACAGCTGAAATCCACCTTGCCATACTTGAAGAGAACAGCCCTGTCCCACTCTGCCCAATGTCTCTTTTCTCTCTCTTTTCTCTCTGTTTTTCTCTGTTTTTCTCTCTGTTTTTCTCTCTGTTTCTCTCTCTCTCTCTCTCTCTCTCTCTCTCTCTCTCTCTCTCTCTCTCTCTCTCTCTCTCTCTCTCTCTCTCTCTCACACAATTCTCTCTCTCTCTCTCTCTCTCTCTCTCTCTCTCTCTCTCTCTCTCTCTCTTTCTCTCACTCTCTGAGGGGCCATTGTACCCCTCGCTCTTGAAGCAGATGGTGTGGTGTGGAGAGTGGAGTGCTGCTCTTTTGGCCAGGCCTGTTGGAGTCGGGCTAGCCTGCCAGGGTTCTCCCCATAGGCCCTCTTCCCTCCCTCCCTCCCTCCCTCCCTCCCTCCCTCCCTCCCTCCCTCCCTCCCTCCCTCCCTCCCTCCCTCCCTCCCTCCCTCCCTGCCTGCCTGCCTGCCTATAGATGGCTTCCATACAGCCCTCTCTCTCTTTCCTCTTCCTGAGCCAGCAGACAATACTAGGCCTGGAGGACCTGATCCATGATCCAGCTTGGTTCACGGTCCCTGGTTTTTAAAGGGGGGCCCTGGGTAACCCTGAAGTCAAGGGCACTCCCATCTCCCAGCACATACCTTCCTTGTCAAATGCATGATTCTTGAGTGATTGTCATGACACCCTATTATTGAGTGTAGAAACAGTATCTAATTAAAAGGTGCAACCACAGCTATATAGATGTGCAATCCACAATGAATCGGTATTATGACATCGTCTTACATACAGACTACAGAGTAGCCCTTTCATTTGCGGTTCAAGAGATAATAGTTACTACTGATTGCTTCTGCTCAAGGAGAGAGACCTTTTTAATTCGTCTCTGAGTTTTATTTGTGCCCCTCCCCCCCTCATCTCCTTTCAATGTCTTAGCCGCAGATTGATATCAGCTGAATTATACGGCTGTTAATTCACCGTGGAAATGGTTTGGGCCAGTCCGCAGCGCAGATGTGTTCCAGGGACGCAGCGCCCATCGCTGGCTGGGTTCACTGCCTTGGCAACCCTCATCCTTCTCCTCCTCCTCCTCTACCCTCCTCCTCCTCCCCCTCCTCCTCCTCCTCCCTCACTCCTCCTCCTCCTCCTCCTCCTCGTCCCGAGGTTTGGCAGCACTAGGGAGGCTGGAGGCTGGAGGAGGAGCAGGGAAAGGAGGGGGTGTAATTGAGGTTGGAACAGCTCTATCGTTCAAGGTGCCCCCCCTCCCCCCCAACCACCATCCCACCCTCTTTTCTCCTGAGACTTCCCTTGGAAAACCTTGGTCTCCAAAATCTATGATGTGTGTATTTTAAATGAATAAGGTCTACAGCTCTGTTATAGAGAGACAGGGTTGTCTCTTTTAGACCTCGCTTTTACATCAATATGAAGCCAACATCACGTCAGTAACTCCTGTCTTTGGTTGGCATATCTTATCGCCAAGCCATTAGGCTCCTCTCTCATAACCAGTGTTAACTGCTTTCTTTGTCTGTGATATGCAAATGTCTCCTTTTTTCTTCCTTATTTTGGGGTGGAGGTTGGAGGGGTATGATGGGGAAGAGGGAAAGGCGTTTGCTTACTTTGACTGTGAAATGAGCTCCTTATGTAAAGGCACCGGCTGTGGCGCTGGCCAGCATTTTATTTACCGTAACACGCTCACACCTAATACAGAGAGGATGCTAATGGCTTGGCCTGGCTTCACTCACTACTCCCTAATAACTAACTAATTTAAGATTGTCCCTACCTTACTCCAGTGCTATTGCTAACCTAAAATAATTTTTGTCAAATGTATTCATTTGGCCTATATCTAATGTAGTCTTCAAGGAAAACAATTAAGTGACTAATTATTGTACATTAAATACATGTTAATTACACATATGTTACATATTAAAAACACATTAGCTGAAATAGCAGGGGTTCTAGGTCAAGTTGCGTACCATAGCTATATGACTACACATTAAGATGCTTTGCAAGGTCGGCCATTTTAATGACTATTTTCCCTCCAAAAAATAGTCAATTTCTTTGACGGCGGCCATGTTCAGATTCAGGAGGGTCTCTCCCCCAACCACCTGAAGAAGGCCAAGCTCATGTTCTTCTACGCCCGCTACCCCAGCTCCAACATGCTCAAGATGTTCTTCTCCGACGTCAAGGTGAGCCACAACCAGACACCCCAACCTTTCACCTTTCACATCATAGCCCCCAGACGTTGCTCCTTGAAGCAGAAGTTGGATTTGGGCACTGGTTCAGGATCAGATTACCCTCCCCCAAATTCTACCCTTAATTATTTACCCAGTGGTTATGAGGAGATTTCCATGAGGGTAAGCTGATCCTAGGTCTGTGCCTAAGGGCGGATGCTACCTGAAGCTCAACATCGAATCAAATCAAATGTTATTGGTCGCGTACACAGTTAGCATTTTTTATTGCGGGTGCAGCGAAATTATTATGTTCTTAGTTCCTATCAATCAATGCAGTAATTGTCACTCAAGCATAAACATGTAGTACATCAGTAGATGTATAAACATACTTTGGGATGGCACGCCTCTGTCTACCTATTGCTGTCACCATAGTTACCGATCTGTCCAGGTGTGTCCGTCCTGACTGTCCTTGCCACCGCTGACAACTGGAAGGACAGATCACTAGGCCTGGTCTTTTCTTCCTGTATTTCTCTGCCTGTACTCTCACCTCAGACTACAGTTATTAAAAGAGGACAATGAGTGAAGCGGTTTTTCTTCTCACTTCTCCTGATTTGTTCTTCCAGGATAGTGCTGTACTAACATGAAGTGTCTGTTTCAACGTGCATGGTGCATGGCGCATGGCGTATGGCGCATGGCATATGGCGCATGGCGTATGGCGCATTGCGCATGGCGTATGGTGCAAGGCGCATGGCGTATGGAGCATGGCGCATGGCGTATGGCGCATGGCGTATGGCGCATGGCGTATGGCGCATGGCGTATGGCGCATGGCGTATGGCGTATGGCGTATGGTGTATGGCGTATGGTGCATGGTGCATGGCGTATGGTGCATGGCGTATGGTGCATGGCGTATGGCGTATGGTGCATGGCGTATGGTGCATGGCGTATGGTGCATGGCGTATGGTGCATGGTGTATGGCGCATGGCGTATGGCGCATGGCGTATGGCGTATGGCGTATGGTGTATGGCGTATGGTGCATGGTGCATGGCGTATGGTGCATGGCGTATGGTGCATGGCGTATGGCGTATGGTGCATGGCGTATGGCGTATGGTGTATGGCGTATGGCGTATGGTGTATGGCGTATGGTGCATGGTGCATGGCGTATGGTGCATGGTGCATGGCGTATGGTGCATGGCGTATGGCGTATGGTGCATGGCGTATGGCGTATGGTGCATGGCGTATGGCGTATGGTGTATGGCGTATGGTGCATGGTGCATGGCGTATGGTGCATGGCGTATGGTGCATGGCGTATGGCGTATGGTGCATGGCGTATGGTGCATGGCGTATGGTGCATGGCGTATGGTGCATAGCGTATGGTGCATGGCGTATGGCGCATGGCGCATGGCGTATGGTGCATGGTGCATGGCGTATGGTGCATGGCGTATGGCGTATGGCGCATGGTGCATGGCGTATGGTGCATGGCGTATGGTGCATGGTGTATGGCGTATGGTGTATGGCGTATGGTGCATGGTGTATGGCGTATGGTGTATGGCGTATGGCGCATGGTGTATGGCGTATGGTGCATGGTGTATGGCGTATGGTGCATGGTGTATGGCGTATGGTGCATGGTGTATGGAGTTTTGGTGGAGTTTTGGTGGAGTTTTGGTGGAGTTTGTGTGTCTTGCTGCATTGCTACTGTATGAGGACCTTTCCCATACTACACTACCGTACATATTTATTTGGACAGTGAAGCTAAAACTTTAAATTTGACTCTATACTCCAGCATTTTGGATTTGAGATCAAATATTCTATATGAGGTGACAGTACAGAATGTCACCTTTTATTTGAGGGTATTTTCATACATATTTATTTAACTGTTTAGAAATGAAAACACTAAATGTATCTAGTCCTTCCATTTGATAGTGTCATAAGTATTTTTGACAAATCACTTATTTGTGTATTAAAGTAGTCAAAAGTTAAGTATTTGTTCCCATATTCCTACCACACTGCAATTACTACATCACACTTGTGACTTTACAAACTTGTTGGATGCATTTGCAGGTTGTTTTGGTTGTGTTTCAGATTATTTTGTGCCCAATAGAAATGAATGGTAAATAATGTATTGTGTCATTTTGGAGTCACTTGTATTGTAAATAAGAATATAATAGGTTTCTGAACACTTCTACATTAATGTGGATGCTATCATGATTACGGATAATGATGAATAAATTGTGAATAATGATGAGTGAGATAGTTACAGAAAGTTACAGAGGCATAAATATCCTACCCACCAAAGAATGCTAACCTCCCTTGTTATTCAGGACCAGGGGAATCTGTGGGGGTAGAGTTCAGGACAAGGGAGGTCTGTGGGGGTAGAGTACTGGACCAGGGAGGTCTGTGGGGGTAGAGTTCAGGACCAGGGATGTCTGCGGTGGTAGAGTTCAGGACCAGGGATGTCTGTGGTGGTAGAGTTCAGGACCAGGGATGTCTGTGGTGGTAGAGTTCAGGACCAGGGAGGTCTGCGGTGGTAGAGTTCAGGCCCAGGGATGTCTGTGGTGGTAGAGTTCAGGACCAGGGATGTCTGTGGGGGTAGAGTACTGGACCAGGGAGGTCTGTGGTGGTAGAGTTCAGGAACAGGGAGGTCTGTGGGGGTAGAGTACTGGACCAGGGAGGTCTGTGGGGGTAGAGTACTGGACCAGGGAGGTCTGTGGGGGTAGAGTTCAGGGCCAGGGAGGTCTGTGGGGGTAGAGTACTGGACCAGGGAGGTGAACTAACAAAGCAGGGGGATGGGCTCATTGTAACACAATAGCTGTGTTGCTGTCTTGTATGCGGCCGATTGCTATCATTTCTGTTGTTGTTGCGTTGTGTCCCTCTCTAACCGTAAGGAGGGTAAACACTGTGACAGATCCAGGCCATCTTATTCAAATCGGCAGATAAAGGTCCCTTTTTTCCCAGCTGCCCGCTCTCTGTCACCATGGTCACCAATCACTAACCACAACCCCCAGGGTCATGTGACACACTTGCAGGGATGTTGTGCTGCCAAAGCATGGAGGATAGGCAACCCCTCACTTTTGAGAATAAACGGAGCTGGTAAAACTATTTCTGGACCATTTATACTGATAACTTTTTATTTATATTTAATTACCACAAAAATGTTAAGAAAAACTATAGAATGACAAACCAAATAAATATGTAGAACAGCCTAGAGGTGAATGGTGGTTTCTTCCCTGACTTCTCTCTGGCGGTGGTGAGAATTATGAAGTAGGCTATGTTTGTTTACTGCGGTGGCCCGTCAGAGGCTCGGCCACTTTGTAAAAAAATAATAATAATAATAATAATTCTCTGTGTGTCTGCCTTTATGTTCATAAAACTCCATGGAGCCCTTCTTGCGCAAGTGGAACCCAGAATGATATGTGACCACTTGGTTACAGCGACACTTTTCTGCTGAGGTCACCCAAACCAGAGAGGCCACTGCAAAGCCCATGGAGCCTGACACTCTCTGGAAGATGCTGTAGCCCTGCTTGGGATATTTAACCTATATTGGCTATTGGTTGAGACACAGGGCCCGTTCTAGCTTGGTATGTCAGGGTGGGCAAGTGGAAATGTGAATTGGGCCAAGTTGGAGGTAACAATGCATTTAGGTTCTAGTTTATTGAGATGCATGAATACACCCCACCAAAAGAAAGATTTTATGGCTGTTTAAAAAAAAAAATCCTGCTATTCTAATTAGATAGCATGTTTAATCTATGCAAATACATTCTATGAATTGATAGTTCATCTCTCAGTTTTGTATTATTCTGTAATAGGGTATATTGTAACCATGTGTTCAAGCTAATTTAATACAGCATGTAAGCTACACAGTAAAATGCATTGCCTAGTCGCAAAAAAGCTCTCCTCACAAACAGGCTCTAGCCTATAGCCTACAAATAGCTATACCATCTAGTCTTAGACCTATTAGGCTAAAGCCTACAAATAGCTATACCATCTAGTCTTAGACCTATTAGGCTAAAGCCTACAAATAGCTATACCATCTAGTCTTAGACCTATTAGGCTAAAGCCTACAAATAGCTATACCATCTAGTCTTAGACCTATTAGGCTAAAGCCTACAAATAGCTATACCATCTAGTCTTAGACCTATTAGGCTAAAGCCTACAAATAGCTATACCATCTAGTCTTAGACCTATTAGGCTAAAGCCTACAAATAGCTATACCATCTAGTCTTAGACCTATTAGGCTAAAGCCTACAAATAGCTATACCATCTAGTCTTAGACCTATTAGGCTAAAGCCTACAAATAGCTATACCATCTAGTCTTAGACCTATTAGGCTATAGGCCTAGTGCAAATTCGTGTTGTTTGTTCCTGAACTGGCTGAATGGCAGAGCTGTCCTTCAGCACCACAAGTTGGTTCAACTTCTTTAACATCGTTGCACGATCCTGGCGCTGTCCTTTCAGCACCCCGAAGGGATCTAGTTGCTTAAAATAACACTCATCAAGATCTGATACAAATAGAAAATGATCACTTCTCACAATGGTGCTCATTTAGTAAAGCTAGATTAAAGCTTAATCAATGTCTCGGAAGATCACATGAGTCATTAGCATTTTACAAAACAGAACCGGATATAATAGCATCGCATAGTAGGCCTCTAACATTATTGTTACACCAACAACACCTGCTCATTCCTAATAACATTTTAGGATGGTTAGCTAAAACTGAATAGTCCCCAAAAAATGATCATGCACCAAAACTCAGCAGCCCGCGTCACTAGGCAGGCTATCTGCTTTGATTGAAACAAGATACAACAAAGGCTAATAGTTTGTTAACACCATCTGCTCTAATTCGCTCACAAAACAGTCATTCAAACAGATCTAAATGTTCCCATGAAACAGTGTTCTGACACTGTTTGAGACCAATCAAATGAATAGGCATGGAGATGCCGTTTGGACGTTTACTAGTAAAACATGAATAATTATCATTAACGATTGACAGTGATGATGGCCTAAGTTGAAATGAACTAGCCTTGGTATTTGATGTTCCTGAGACAATATGTGTGTGGGTGTAGGCAGACATTGCAATTGGAGGATGCATTTTATGCATATTCTAGAATTCAATTAGCTACTTTTGTCAGTACAAACTTAGATTGAAGAAATGATGACATCTTTGCATGTTTTGTTGTTGTTGCTCCCTCACCTAACAAAAATAGCTCAACACCACTGTGCATCCTCAACACACATCCTTGTCGAGTTTTAGAAGGGGTGATGATGTGTGTTTCGTGGCTGTGATGAGGGGTGGGGGGGGCACTCTCACTGGCAAGGCGGGCACCCAGGCCACTCCAGATTAGTAAATGTTGTGGTAGATTTACCATAATATGGTTGCTGTTGTGACTAACGACAGTTCAGGGTCACGCTATCTTTTCACTTCATGACAGATCAACATTTGAATTTGTGTGTTCTGACACTGTTCTGTTAACCATCCCTATTGATTGCCAATTACCAGCTGCTCTGTTTTGACAAGGTCAGACAGGTCTAAACATAACCTTGTCATGTGTCAGTTTTTTTTAGGAAATATGACATTGATGTTGTCTTAGTGGTCTCTCTCTCTCTCTCTCTCTCTCTCTCTCTCTCTCTCTCTCTCTCTGTGTCTCTCTCTCTTTCTCTCTCTCTCTCTCTCCCTCTCTCTCTCTCTCTCTCTCTCTCTTCTCTCTCTCTCTCTCTCTCTCTGTCTCTCTCTGTCTCTCTCTCTCTCTCTTTGTGTCTCTCTCTCTGTCTCTCTCTCTCTTCCTCTCTCTCTCTCTCTGTCTCTCTCTCTTCCTCTCTCTCTCTCTCTCTCTCTCTCTCTCTCTGTCTCTCTCTCTCTCTCTGTCTTTGTCTCTCTCTCTCTCTCTCTCTCTCTGTCTCTCTCTCTCTCTCTCTGTCTCTCTCTCTCTCTCTGTCTCTCTCTCTCTCTCTCTCTCTCTCTCTGTCTCTCTCTCTCTCTCTCTCTCTGTCTCTCGCTCTCTCTCTCTCTCTCTCTCTCTCTCTCTGTCTCTCTCTCTCTCTCTCTCTCTCTCTCTCTCTCTCTCTCTGTCTCTGTCTCTGTCTCTCTCTCTTCCTCTCCATCTCTTTATCCCTGTCCCTGTCCGTGGCCTTTGTGTGTATTCGGCACACTGGCCTCAGTATGTGCTGTGGAGAGGATGAGGTCAGGAGGGTTTTCCTTTCTATATGTCATTCCGTTTCTTTTCTTTTTTCCGCTGATGGTGTGGCATGCCGCCGCGTGCTACGAAAAGCCAGGCGCTGGATTTGAGTCGCCGCTGTAACAAAGGGCCACTTTCCAGGGCCAGTTTGTGTAGAGTCAGCCAATAGGCAGCAA